>NW_020691839.1:0-9060 GCF_002925995.2 Terrapene triunguis
TGGCATTTCGGCGGCAACGCCTCTGGATGACGCTGCTTGTCGGCGGCATTTCGGCGGATGCTCGTCCTCCGGCCAGTACGCGGGCGCACATAGATGCCCTGGCAGGCGCCATGGCACCCGCAGGCGCCACGTTGGGGACCACTGGCTTAGAGCTTCTTCACCAGATGCACTGTAGGAGCGCAGCTGCAAATTTGTAGTGTAGACCTGCCTTTAATTTATGCACTGAATACTGTCACTCTAAATCTAACTTCTCAGTCCTCGCCCTCAACGGAAACCTGCACAACACTCAAAAGATAAGCATGAGAGCTTAAATTCATATCTGCTAGACACTAAAAATCATGATTTTAATAAAGACTCTGGATTTATTACAATCTGTAACCCGCTAATCCCCCTTTTTTTAAATTTATGATTACAGTGGTGTTAATGGGCTACTTCACTGTAAATGGTCTCTTACAATATGTGTTAACTACTTATGCTAAACAATCTGTTCCACCTTGTATTTAGCTGTGACACTCGATATGTTTATAAGGGGAGAAAAAACTCACAGCTGCCCCCAGGCCAGCTGACTCAAGCTCCAGAGGCTGGGACTCCAGAGCTGAAATTGCTGTGTAGATGTTCAGGCTTTCGCTGGAGCCTGAACTCTGGGACCCTGCAAGGGTGGAGTGTCCCAGAACACTAGCTCCAGCCCAAGCGCGAACTTCCACACAGCAATTTTTACCACCACAGCCCGAGCCCTGCCAGCCTGAGTCAGCTGACTTGGGCCAGCCACAGCCATGCCACAGAGCTTTTATCCCAGTATAGACATACCCTCTGAGTACTCTCCTAGACCTGAAGAAGAGCTCTGTGTAGCTCGAAAGCTTGACTCACCAACAGAAGTTGGTCCAATAAAAGATATTACCTCATCCACTTTGTCACCCTGAATACTAGGAGGTTATCATTAAATCCCTCCTTGCAAATGTAAGCATTGATTTAACAGATCCTGTGTTTCTTTTTCGCAATCTCAGTTATTCTCATTGTGACAGCATAACCGTTTTTATCTGACCTGAAAGTGTTATGGTAGGCCCTGATGCTGCAAAAGCTTGTGTATGTGCTTAAATTTATGCATGTGAGTAGTCTCATTGACTTTACGGATCTGCTCATCTGTGTAAGTGTTTCCAGCATTGGCCCCCTAGAAACTGCAGAAAAGTGCTGAGTTTATCATGAACTGATGGTGGAATTTCATTAGTTCATAACATTTTAAGGCTTGGACATCTTTTTTTATGAATTAAAGCATTTAAAATTCTGCTTCTTCCTTTTGTGGGGCACAGAAGCGTTTTTCAGATGCTAGATAGCAGAAACAGTGGACGTCGTGGTGAATGGTCTGAATTTGTCAATTTATGAGCATCACAAGACTGCAATCAGCTTACTGAGAGGCTAGCCAGTGAGGGACACAGATAAGTGATTCAGAGTATCCTATCCAAGCGTTAAAAATAAAACATGGAACAAAAAAAAAAAATCTGACTCATTTTGCAATCCAAAATGCATACTAGCCACTTTCCTAGTGTACACACCTTGTCCCACATGTTTTATGACATTTTTTCTATTAGAGGCATATCCTGAAAAGAGCAGCAAACCCACAGGAAAACAGCCTGAGTTTAGATATAGCCAGCACTACATTCTTATTTTAATTGAGGAGGATTACTTGACTCCATCTGTTCACCGGTAACCAACCTGTCCATGACTTAGACCTCTTTTTACTTTGGCTGAGTCTATAATTTACCCTTTGTATACTTTGTATATTGGTTTGCTAAATTTGTAAAGTGATTTGAGACCCTCCAGGATGAAAAATTCTGTATAAATTATATTATTAGGTGTCTAGCTAATGCATTTATTCTATAAATCTGCAAGTTAGTGTAAGTTATATGCTGTACATTACAAACTGCTAAATAGTTTCAAAAACACTACTTTGGACAGGCTTTTTACATTTTTAAATATTTTAATCTCAACCCTGTGCAAGATGGATCAGTGCTATGTTAATACAAACAATATATTTTAACACTATCTTCTGAAACGAAGTAGCTGAAATTATGTACTACCAAATCAATTCCTTCCTTAGAGATTTTTAAGGTCAGGCTTGACAAAGCCCTGGCTGGGATGATTTAGTTGGGAATTGGTCCTGCTTTGAGTAGAGGGTTGGACTAGATGACCTCCTGAGGTCCCTTCCAACCCTGATATTCTATGATTCTATGAATCCTTAGTGTAACCTGTTGATTTCACTGGCCCACATACTTTTGTTTATATAGGTGAAACATGCTCATGTACAAACTGCTGACGTCAAGTGGCCTGATCCATGTTGTAATCACTGGTTTGGGAAGGAGTATCCAATCTGCTAATGTATTTATAATCTGGTTCTAAGGAAACAGACTGAATAAACAGAGAGTGAGACACACCCACACAGACACTCATAGTCCATGGTTCATACAGCAACTGCTGTCTTGTGCAAACCTTTATAAATGATACCCCTACAACAAAACAAAAAGCTTGGTAACCTGACTAACCATCACCATCTGTTGGTGAAAAGATGAATTGCTGTTTATAAATGCTAAAAGTACAACCCCGCATCTTTTCAACAGTATTACTGGCCCAGAGGGGACTCTTGTGACCAAAGAGGTGGTGGGACCGTGGCCCAGTGCCCACTGTGTGCAGGCATGGCTATGCTGAGAGGAAAGTTGTCTACCCTTGTTGAAAAAATGTAACAAGTGCCACCACGCAGCATGCTCCTTCCACAGCCCAGGCAGCACTATACTTTGCAAAGACATAATGTGTCTAGGTGCTGCCTCTTGTGCCGTGCATTTCCTTCCTTTCCCTATTGTGGTTTGGCCTATACAGACACATAACTGAGCCTACAGTTCCCACAAAACCCACAACTGCTTCCCTGAAGTTTCAAAAGTGGAATCAGCTAAAGAAGATCTGCACGCACAGCTGGAAAGGCAGTACATAATCATTTCACATTGATCTGTCATAGCTGCAGCACTCCCTGGCTTGAAGGGGTTTCCATTATATACAGGGTTTAAAGTTTGGTTCAATGGCTCTCAGCACCCTCATTATAAAAAATGTTCCAGCACCCCTGAGATCTGTGTAACAATGTCAGTAAAATTTCTGGCTTTCCAGTAATTTATTATTAATATTACCATTTGTGATTTGTATTGCAACAGCACCCAAAGGCCTCAGTAGGGATTGGGCACTACATTGTGCTGGGCTTGTACAAACAGACAGGAAGGCATGTTGCAATTACAGACAAGATGCAACGAGTGAGTTAGTAGGTTTCAACTAATGTCACACCCACCTCCTACTACAGTAAATCCAAACAGGTACAGCATGTTCCAAGGCTGATTTTCAGATTTAATCAGAATAATGCTGCCAGTCCTGAGAAAATTGGTGTTTGCTAGTTGGTTCTGTACACATTCCTTTTGTAGCCTTGTCTGTGTTATTCTTCTTCATCTGTATGGAAGGGTTACACCTTTTGTTACTCTTTCCTCAGTGTACTTAATACTTTGGTCAAGTGCTGTTAGCATCCGAGTTCCTAGCTGGAAGCAACAAGCCATATATTATAGAAGAGAGAGAGCCTGTTATCTGCTTGATGCTGCTAGCAATCACCTGGTTGTATAAGAAGACATAATGGACCAAATCCTCAAAGGTACCTAAATACCTCTGAGGATCTGGGCCATTGCATTTAGGCACTGAAATACCTTCACCTCCCTAGTTTGCCTCAGCCTATTCAGAAATGTATATACCGTTTGCCCAGTGCTGGTGCATCGAATGCTACAATGTGTCTTTGATCACCATATCTGCCTCTGCACATTTCTGTGGCTGTTTCACCACCTGTGTACTGACCTTATTTACTCATCTAACGATTGCAGGCCCTGTTGTAATTTTTAATCATTTCTTATCTGGGTCTGTCACTGAGGTCACTGGAACGGGATCAGCTGTAGTAAAACGTGGGTGGGAACCACTGTCTAGTAGTGACTGAGGATTTGTCTACACTGCCAATTGAACGACAAAACTTTTGTCGTTCACGGGTGCTTAAAAAAGCCCCCACCCCCGAAAGACAAAAGTTTTGCCACGGCAAGTGGTAGTGTAAACGACTCGTTATTGGCAGCAGCGCTCTCAACAACGCGAACCCCACTGGTAGGGGGCGGAAGTATTTTGTCGGCAAAAGTCCTGACAAACAGCGTTTACACTGCCCAACTTTTAGCGACACGGTGGTGTCGCTAAAAGCTGTGTAGTGTAGACTAAGCCTAAAGCATGGACCTTGGAGTCAGAAGATATAGGTTCTCTTCCAACTCTGCTACAAACCTGCTGTGTGATCCAGGCAAGTCACAACCTCTCTGTTTCAACTTCACCATCTGTAAAATGAGGCTAGTTTCCTTTTTCACAGCGTTGTCATTTGGCCTAAAGTCTATAAAGCTCTGGGGGATTCTCAGAAGGAAAGCACCACAGGAAAGCAATGTAGTGGAAGTAGTAGTATAATTTTTCACATCTTCATCAGAGTTTGACTAAGGAAATTCTGCACTTATGCTGCCCATATTGTACACATTCTGTGGATAAAGAACTTCAGACTGAAGTGCTGTCAAACTGACACAGTTCACAAGCACTGAACATTTGAGGAAATTCAAACGGAACCCTTGCCAATACCTGTGAATGGCTAACAACTCCAGGCATCCCTTCAGTTTGCTCCCAGTCCATGGGAGCACGATGAAAAGGATGTGCTTTAATAAGTAGGTGTTTTCCCTGCTCTTTCCTGATCTAGCAGTGCTCTCACACTATGACTGGACTCGTGGTTTTTATACCAATTTTATTGGGGAGATGGTCTCTTTAATTCTTTAGGTTGGCAAATCAGAAACTGCTATTGATTCAATAGATTTTAAGGCCAGAAGAGATCATCTAGTCTTACCTCCTGTATAATACAAGCCATTGAATGTCACCAAGTGATTTCTGCATCACACCCATAATTTCTAGTTGAGTTAGAGCATATCTTTTATAAAGAAATCTAATCTTAATTTCAAGATTTCAAGCAATGAAGAATCTACCACTTCCCAAGGTAAATTATTCCAATGGTAAACACCTTATTTCTAGTCTGAATTTGTCTAGTTTCAGTTTCCAGCCATTGGATTTTGTTATGCCCTTGTCTGCTAGATTAACTAGCCCTCTGTTATCAGAAATCTTCTCCCTATATGAGTATTTATAAACCATGAATAAGTCACCTCTTAACTTTTTCTGGGATAAACTAAATAGCTTGAACTTCTTAAGTCTTATTTCACTGCTCCTGTAGAAATATTTGATAAGGATGCATGCAATCTCTAGAAAACGCAATTCATTCCAATAGAAAACTGCTGGAGCACCCACAGGGAAAAAATGGTGGGTGCTGAGCACTCACTGGCAGCCCCCCCATCAGCACCTCCCCCTCCTCCCAGTACCTCCTACCCACTGGCGGGCCCCGCCAATCAGCGCTTCCCCCTCCCTTCCTGCACCTCCCGCCTGCCGCAATCAGCTGTTTTGCAGCGTGTAGGAGGCTGGCAGGGGGAGGGAGGAGGAGCAAGGATATCGCGTTCGGGGAAGGGACGGAACAGAGCGGGAAGAAGCAGGGTAGGGGTTGAGTGGGGGTGGGACGGGGCAGGGACAGGGCGGAGGTGTGGCCTTGAGGGAAAGGGTGGAGTGGGGGCAGGGCCTGGGGCAGAGCTGGGGGTCGAGCACCCCCCCCCGGCACAATGGAAAGTCGGCACCTGTGGTGTATATGACTTACAGAGTAGCAGTGTGAGCTTATTTCACATTTATTTTTCTTTCCTCTCCCTCCTTTGGGACCTGATCCAAACGACATTAAAGTCAATGGGAGTCTTTCAATGGTCTTTAGATCAGGCCCTTGGTTTGTCATGCTGAATTTAGTCTGCATGCTCTTCAGGGCGGGAACATTGCCTTTACTAGTTTTGTGGAGTTTCTAACTCATCTCCAGATGCTTGAAAAATACTGAAGGTATAATGAACTGGCTGGAGCAGAATGGAGTTAAGAAAAACAGGACCTAGAAAATCACTTACTGTATTCTATAACAGTTTAAGCTTAATCATATACAAACTGTATACTGCTATTACATGTGGAAACAAACCTACACAGGAGGACAGCAAATAACCCCTGAACTATAAAAACAGTAAAAGAAAGCTGAATAGCATAGTCATTTTAATTTGAATGATGGCATGGAAAAGTGTGCCCTAACAAAGCAATATACCTAGCGTAGCATCGTTATATTTCATTGAATAACATACATATGCATAGGTTTTATAAAATATACAGCACCGCAGGTCAAAGAGAACAGTGGAATTCAGAAAAGAATGAAAATTATAACAAAACTATGGACCAAATGCGGAGCTGCGATGAGAAGGTACAGCTCCATTTATCTCTATGTGTGCACACTGCTGAAAACCAGAGCCTTGTGCAGTCTTTGGCGTTGTTCATGTGTGTGTTATGTATAAATACAGTACCAATACCTAATGTAGTGCAACACTACAGTAAAACAAGGATTCCAAACGAACATTTTTAAAGCTATTTTATTCCTTTCCCATGTTAATTTTAAATATAATGCGTATCGATCTATTTCTGTGCAGCTTATTTTCTTGTGTAACCCAATAGAAGTGAATGGGACTTCATTGAATCTGGCTTAATTAGGGTTATTTATCTCTTGATTCACATGGGGGAATTTATATGTATAAATTAACTGCACCTCAAAAGACCCTGATACTTGGGAATCACATTTGTTACGTGCTCTTTTTTTAAATTCAAGCATCATGGCCCAGCTGTTTAAGATCTTTTATTCTAAATAAATTTTGTGTGCACTACACAAAACATATAGAAAGGCCTTTGCAAAAAGAGTATGGAACAAATTTATCATTTAAGTTAGTAGGGTTTCCCCAGAGATCAAGATGGCCCTTCGTATTTTGGGCATTTGTAATGAAATACCTGTGTTAATTGAGGGCCAGTTTGTGGTTGCAGCAGATGTGTGGGTTGAATCGCGTGTTACCACTATAGCTGTGGCTTTTTAAAGGGGAAATGAAACATATGAAAAGGACAATTTAATTAAAATGAAAGTGCCACAATATTCATTATGGTTGGATGAATAAAGAATGCTAGATTATTCTTGCAATTAGGCCCTGACTCTGAGGCAAATTAGCACTGTAGTTAATAAAGTGCATTTACTATGGCCTGCAGCTGTACCACCTTGTGCTCTGCTTCTGTAAGCTCTCATAAGCTAAACAGGGCTGGGCGTGGCCAGTACTTGGCTAGGTGACCTCCAAGGAAGACCTAGGTGCTGCAAGAAGTGGTGGTGCTATGATTCAATCTGTGTAACTGTTCCCCCTGTGTCATTACCAAACATGTCCCCTAGCACATAGGGTTACCATACGTCCGTTTTTTCCTGGACATGTCCGGCTTTTTGGTAATCAAACCCCCGTCCGGGGGGAATTGCCAAAAAGCCGAACATGTCCGGGAAAAACCGGCCGGGCACTTCCCCTCCCACGGCTGCTCTGCTCCTCCCCTGTCTCTTCGGCTCTGTTTAAGAGCCGAGCTGCCCGAGCGCTACCGGCTTCGGGCAGCCCCCTTGCCTCCGGACCCTGCGCTGCCGGAGCAGAGCAGCTGGAGCCCGGGAGGGGAAGTGCCCGGCCGGCGGCTGGGGTCCGGAGGCATGGGGGCTGCCCGAAGCCGGTAGTGCTCGGGCAGCTCGGCTCTTAAACAGAGCCGAAGAGTCAGGGGAGGAGCAGAGCAGCCGCGGGAGGGGAAGTGCCCAGCCGGTATTTTCCCGGACATGTTTGGCTTTTTGGCAATTCCCCCCAGACGGGGGTTTGATTACCAAAAAGCCGGACATGTCCTGGAAAAACCAGACGTATGGTAACCCTACCTTGGAAGGGTAATGTCAGAACTCTGACTAAACAACTAAACCCTGCCTTTTGAGTTTCTCCTGTCACTGCAAGCAGAGAGAGCCTAAAACTGCTCAGCAAAAATGGCATCAGTGCTCAGATGTGTCAAAATAGCAAGGTTGCTAACAAGACAGATGAAATGTGATTGCCACCAGCTTGGAGATTCACATTCACAGACGTTCTGCTGGCACCAACCATGCCAGAAAGACACTAAAAACAATCAGTTTGTAAGACTAGTGATGCTTTGCCTACATTAAATGGCGCTGTAGTGATGCTAAGTATGTTAATTTCACAGACAGAATTGTGGTCCACTGGAAAGTAAGATTCATAATCACACTTATTTAGGAAATGTATTGGCCCAGCGGCTCTTCGTGCTGTGACACTGGTGCAAGGTGACCGGCCTTGGAAGGTTCGCCACAGCCTAAGTTGCTACTGTGGTGTAGAGCTGACCAACAGCGCCCATGGCACCACCTCTCCTTGTGGCTGGGGGAAGGAAGAGAGGTGAGGACTTGGCTGCACCTTATAATCCTCAGCTGTCATAGGCTTGGGAGCAATTGGCAGCAAGTTACCGTGGCAAAGTGGTGCATCACACAGATAGCCCTGGCCCCAGGGAACACAAAGGTGCCTTTTTCTTTTCTTTCCATCCCAGTTCACCCTCCATGAAGGATTTTAAATGCATTTATAGTCCTTGCTTCAGTTGCCTTTTTCAGGCAGTTATTCCATCTATTGAATACCTTTTGTGGAAGTAATTCCTTGACCAAGTTCCCTATTTAATTCTAGGCTAAGATTTTCTAATGTGATCAGTGATTTTGGATGCATCAGTTTTTAGGTGCCCAGTTTGGGATACCTTAAAGGAGCTTGATTTTTAGAAAATGTTGTGCACCCCCTGTGAAAGTCAGGCCCTTTTAAGGTGTCTCAGTTTGGGCACCCCAAATCAATAGTCAATAAATAGTCACTTTTGAAAATCCTTAAAAATACATACACACGTGTTGCTTTGTGCTTTAATTCTCTCACCATGTGAACTTCTAATAATCAGCCTTATTTATCCCCAGTCAGAATTTTGAAGAGTTCAATTAGGTCACTTGACATTATTCTTCTTTCCAGTAAAAATAATCTAAAG
>NW_020691840.1:0-6741 GCF_002925995.2 Terrapene triunguis
AACCGGCTTCTATAAATCCGACCTAATTTTGTAGTGTAGACATACCCAGGGTGAGGGCTAGACAAAGTGACCATGATTAGTCCTGCTCCATCTCTATGTGACGAAGTGGGGGGTTTTCTTGTTTTCTGTGGAGTTTCAATGGTTTGTATGCGGAGGGGGTGGGACTCAGTTTCCTTGGGTGTCACTGGTTTAACGAGGTGAGGGGAGAGGGAGTGTGTTTTGCAGAGGACCGGAGAGAGGACGTGGGGACCCAGCCGATGGCCGGGAGGATGGATACCCCAGTGACCGGTGACCTGGCGACCTGGTGACCCAGAGGCCCAGCTGAGGAGACGCAGCCGGTTCTGGCCAGTGGGAGGACAATGGGCTGCAGAGTGAGGACCCAGTGACCTAACCAGCCGGTTCCAGCCAGAGGACAGAAGCAGGAGAGAAGGCCCCGGTTTACGACCCTGTTTACCTGGAGAGAAGACAATGGACAGAGGCGGGGCCTGGGGCCGGGGATCTCAGATGCCCAGCTGCGAGCAGGGGGGCTCTGGGCTGGAGAGGGGAAGCAGGCAGAGCCCACCTGGATGCAGGGAGACTGGGATGTGCTGTGCTGAGGGAGGCCAGGCCTGAGGGTCAGAGAGTTTCCTGTGCTGTGTTCAACTCTCAATAAACCCTCCTGTTTCATGCTGGCTGAGAGTCACTCCGGTCTAGGGAACAGGGTTGCATCAACCCCTTCGGGGGTGGAGGCCCCGGGGGTCCAGAGCGAGTGGACTCCCTGAGGGGGCCCACAGCAGAGACAGACGTGCTAAGGCTCAGAGAGGTGCGGATCCAGGAGGTGGAGGGGCCTGACCCCGAGAGAGAGTGGACCCCCGAGAAGGGCTGTCTCACTAAAAGGGGCACCCCCCACGGACCGCACGGGGCCAAGAGTGGGCACGATCTGTGAGTCCGTGACACTCTACTGTCTGGGTTTCCATCTACAGCTGTTCACACTGGAAATGCAGGACGGGCTAAGGTTAGCCCATCACCAAAAGAACCTTAATGTAAAGCAGTGCTCCTGCCAGTGCCTGGTGGGGATCATGCAGACAGACTACACCCCAGGCTGGGCATTGTCCCAGGGTAAAGCAGGGCTGTAGTGGAAGGTGGAGGAGCCCCTGGACGAACAGGGTGAAGCATGGGACAATTCAGCTAAGAGTTGCAGGGCTGGGCACCAGAAGAATCGCCGGGTGGAACTTTGGGGTATGGCAGGGAGGGGTGGAATGAGCCCCGCTCTGGGTCAGTCCCAGTGCCATTGGCCCACTGCCTTTGAAGAGGCCACCGATAAAGGCTATTTGTCCTACTCCCCTGGGTCCCGCAACCCAGCTCTCCCCGGAGAGAAACTTTGCCTTGGAATCTTAAAGCAAGTGACTTTGTTGTTAGGGCTGAAGAGGGTGGTGGGATGGGAGACGCTGTCAGCTCAGAGAAAAATCTGACCCTTGTGCTCTTTGGGGGATCGTACCTGAAATGGGGGTCAGCGGGAGGTGGAAGGGCTGAGTGTAAAGGACCAGGAAGGAAACAGGGTCCTGGGAGAGAGTCAGTGCTGGGACACCCCATTGCTCATAAGACTCCACCTTCCAAGTAGTGCGGCCCCAGGTCTGTAACCCTTACGCTGGGGCGCACTGCCAAGCAAAGTCTCCTGCTGCAGGCGCACGGCCTGCCCAACATAAGGGCTGCAGAACAGGGCCCTCAGAAGGGGGGTTACTACTCTGTCCTGAGGAGCGAGGAACATGAGGGATGGGACCGCTCGGAACCACAGCCTTCCCCCAAGGCTTTGGGGGCTAAAGGAGTCGGCTTCTGAACTGGACACTGTGCCCTGTCACCAGTGATTAGTGGGAACGGGGCTAGCACTCTGGCTCTACGGTGCTAACAGCTAATCAGGGGTCTGAAAGGGGTGAGCCGTGGGGTGCTAGACTTAGTCAGCCCTGCCCCTGCAGCGCACATGGTAGCAGATGGGGCAGAGTGAGTCCCAACTCCAGGAGGATACCACAGCCAGTGCTGCGAACGGAGCTGCACGGCCCGTACGGCTGGGAAAGGACAAGGGTGGTCATGGGGGAGAAAAGAGCCTGGCAGAGACAAAGTAGCACGAATTCCGCAGAAACAGGGCTGCAGCAACTGAGCTCAATTGTCTCCAGTGTCCGTTAGGGCGGATTTCCCTGCGCCCAGCCACATAGGAGAGCTCTGCATGAGCAGGGGCTGCACAGACAGCAGGTAAAGGAACAGGGCCCCTGAGTGCCACGCTAGGGGTACATGCAGTGCCCACAGCCATTCCAGGGAGGCAGCTCAGACTTGTAACTTACATCATCATCTCCCCACTGGTTAGTTTCACCATCGTTCTGCAGGAGGCGCCATTGCTGCAAAAGCCCTGAAGGCTACCTGCACTGAACTGTCCCTCCCAATGAAGGCCAGGGCCTGGAGCCGCTCCCTGAATTCAACCCCCTTCTTGTGCAGTGGGTAGGTGAAGGCAGCCAATGGCCTGTCAAGTCTTGGATGGTTTCAGGGCCAGAAAGGGGGATGGAGAGAGAGGAGGTCGGGGAGAGGTTACATCCACCTTGGGCTCCTCTCTGCATTTCTCCCCGAGTTACTAAGCTACAGCCTCCCCCCGGCACTGGTGCCAATGCTGAGGAGACTCTTGGGAGTGAATTGGTCTCCTGTGCCCTCGCTGTCCTGCCCTGTTACCTGCTTCCCACAATAGACAGACACAGTTAAACTCTCCCAGTGTCACAGTTACTGTCACTCACTGCCCCTGCATGGAGGCATTTGTTCCCTGTCTTCCCAACTTATATGGTAACCTCACCCAAAAGAACCTCTTGATTTGTTCTGTCCTTTCGCCTGTGTTGCCCCCTGAAAGCACAATCACATGCAATCACTAGGAGGCAGATTTTGAAGACAAGAAACCAATATGACTCCACATTTCTTCTAAGAGGCTAACGCCCCCAGCTACAAACAATAGCAGGGGTACGCCAGAGGGTGTGCTATGAGTTACTGCCCCGCAGAAGGGGTGCAGCATATATAGTTTAGGGGAATGTGCTTCCCCTTTGATTGTACATTACAAGGCTGCCCCTTATTCCCATGATTAAGCAGCATTGTGCTTTCAGCTGGGGCTGTTCCAGGATTTGCACTTTCGCATAAGGCATGTCGGTGGGGGGTGTGGTCTGGACCGGGTACCTGGAATTCCAGTCTCCAGGGCTGGCGTGCTGCCCAGCACTATGGGTACAGGCCACGAGTCCTGGGGGGGCTCGTGGCATTTCTCAGACACTGGGTGGCCTATGCAGATGTGCTCAGCACTGGCCTCCTTCTGCTCCCACTCAGGTCAACAGAACGGTGCCTTCCCTCCCGCCCGCCATGGGAGCAGAGTTAGGCTGCCGCTGAGTGCTCTGGACTACCCCATCCAGAGCGTCCCCTCCTTGCCAGGCCTTTGGTGGGCAGCAAGCCCCTGTAGCTGGCACATACAGGAGAGCGGAAGTACAAAAGGCGGGCTGGAGAACTCAGCTGGGAGGCAGGCGCCGGAGGAGCCAGACGCCTCCTGTGAGCTCCGAGCTTGGAGGCTGCTGCAGACCCCGAGGGAGCCGAGGACTGGCCAGAGCCATTTACAGACCCAAGCAGGGAGGAGCTGCAAGCGCTGACAGAGGCCTTCTTCCTCAATGACAAGGACGACCCTCTCCAGAGCCAGGTACACCCTGAGGGGGACCTGGGAAGTGGCCCAGGGGTAGCCAACCCTTGTCTGGCTGCAACGCTGCCAGCGAGTGAGTCAGCATGTTGCAGTCAGGATCCCTGCTGACCCAGAGGCAGACTGCTCTGCCACTGCTAGGGCCCTGGGCCGGGACACAGTGGAGTGGGTGTGCCTGCGTCCCCCCGCCACCCCAAGCCATGGGTGGCAGCCTCCCCCTCCCTTAGGCAAGACGCCTGAGCTTGTCGGCCCCCCACCAGAGCTAGGAGGCCCGACTGTTTGCTGCCTAGCCTGAGTGCAGGCCTGAGCCAGAGACTCTTTGCTGCCCCACCCCGACCAGGGGCTGGGGCTCCGTAACTGTTTGTTGTTCAGCCCTGATCACAGGCCCAAGCTCACGTCTCCCGTCACCCCACTTATTCCCCATGTCAGGCGGCCCACGGAGACGTAGTGGGGCGGATTGGTCGCCCACAGACCCAGAGCGGGAGGAGCCACTCCCCCCAATGGACTGCAGCAAGATAACTCATGTAAGGTTGTCACGGAGTCCCTGGGCGATGCTCTGGAACTGCTCCCCACAAAGTCAGTCAGGACTTTGGGGAGCCTCCTCTCCCTTGGAGCAGACTGTCTTCAGGGCAAGAAGCTCACACAGCTTCACCATCCTGTGTCTGACCTTGGAGCATTCAGCATATGCCCCTCCGTGTGCTTCCCACAGCGAGTCCCCCCAGGTGGGGTCCTGGGGAAGCCAGAGGGTCCTGCACCCCCACTTTGCAGTCAGACGTGACTCTTAGCCAGCCAGTAAAACAGAGGTTTATTCGATGACAGGAACACGGTCTAAAACAGAGCTTGTAGGTACAGAGAACGGGACTCCTCAGCCAGGTCCATTCTTGGGCCCAGCGAGCCAGACAAACCCATCTGCATTCACTACTCGTCCCCAGCCAGCACCAAACTGAAACCCCCTCCAGCCCCTCCTTTCTGGCCTTTGTCTCTTTCCCGGGCCAGGAGGTCACCTGATCTCTTTGTTCACCTTTAGCTATTCCCTTGCAGGGGGGAAGGGCCCTGGCCATTTGTTGCCAGGATACAGAGTGTCGGCCATTTATGCACACTGGAGACTTAAGAAATGCATAGGGGAAACTGAGGCACCCACACAGTATTCAGAGGAACCATTAAGAACAGTCCCACTTTGTCACAAAGAACAGGAGTACTTGTGGCACCTTAGAAACTAACAAATTTATTAGAGCATAAGCTTTCGTGGGCTACAACCCACTTCTTCGGATGCATAACGAAAGCTTATGCTCTAATAAATTGTTAGTCTCTAAGGTGCCACAAGTACTCCTGTTCTTTTTGCGGATACAGACTAACACGGCTGCTACTCTGAAACTTGTCACAAAGGTTTCATTGGAAAGATTATGTTTTACTGAATATGGTTATCCTATTTGTATGCATATAACAGCCTCGCACCTGAAGTTAAGAATATTAATTATTTATCTGTATTTCAAACTTTGCTACCTTGGGTGACACTCCCTGCTAACACTTCAGGTATAACAATGGAGAAGCCAGTCAGTGCTGATGGCCCATCAACAAGGACAATAGCTGGTGAAAAGGTCTAGCCTTCCTGTGGACTTGCCTGGGCTCAGGGACTCTGTGATGCTATAGGGTCAGGTGGTCTGGTCACCTGATACTGGACTCCATCTTGGAATACCAAACTTTTCCACTGGGAGGTGGGGGGAACCAAACAAAGAGTTCCCACTTTATGTCAACTCTATTTAAGGCGGGGAAGAAAAGCAATCAGGGTCTTCAGTTCTTCCTCCCCTGACTCCAGCACAAAGAGACACTGGAAAACACCTGAGAACAAAAGACTGGACTGAGGGAGGAAACAGCTGCTGATCCAGGCTGGAAAGATCTTTCTGGCCTGTGAAAGAATCTGCCTGGAACAATATTTAGGGTGAGAAATATTAGTTGTAGCCAATTTCTGTAGTGTACTAAGGATAGCAAGCCTGTTTTGTTTATTTACTGAAGTGATTCTGCTTGTTACCACTTATAACCACTTAAAATGTACCTTCTTTTAGTTAATACACTTTTCTTGTTTATGCTATAAGCCAGTTTGTGCAATTAATATCTGGGCAGGGGCAGGGAGCTGTGCACATCTCTCTTCACACTGAGGAAGGGGGCAACTTTTATAAAACCTTTGGGTCTGCACCCCTTAAAGGGGGAGTCCCTGGGTGCTGTAATAAGCCATAAAGCTGGTCTCTGTCTGTGCAGCTGGGCGTGGCCCTGCCTATGTGCTTGGCTGGGAGAGGCTAGTGAGCCTGACCCAGGAAGATCAGGTAATAGGGAGCCTAGGCTGGCAGAAAGTGGGGGAACTCAGTGATTTCCAGGCACATCAGGTGACTCCCCAAAGGGTGCAGCTCGTCACAGTGGTGACCTTGGGCTGTGGGGCCCGAACACAGAGCACTCTGGGATACCATGTCCCTGGGCACCATGGGCCGCGATCCTGGCTTCAGGTTAGGGGCAGACATCTGGGCTTAGGAGCAGTGTCAGAGGGGCTCAGCGCACCAGCCAGTCACCCCAAGGGTTGCAGCGCTGGGTCCTGCTTTCACCCATCCTTGGGCCTGATCATCTACCCCGGGGACCTGCCCCAGCAGCTGCTGTAGTGTGAAGCCCTAGCGCAGACAGACTAAGCTGCTCGGGGTTTGTGCCAGGGCAGCAGCCCCCGGTGCCAGTCCTGCCTGTGGCCCTTCACCCTGTCTAGGCTGAGGGCCACCCTCCTGCTCCCCCTCCACCGGTATTCTGGCTCTGGGGTCCCTCTGAAGAGCCTTGGTGCTGAGGCCAATAGTCCCAGGCCAAATCCATCCCTGCCTCAATAACACAGCTTCCAGCCGGGAGGGAGCAGGCCCCAGCCCAGCCCAGAACGGCTGCTCCCTCTGCCTACGCAGCACCCGTCTCCCTCCCCACAAGAGCTGCCCTCACCTGGGGGCCCGAGCTAGCCCCGTCTGGGCCCTGGCGGTGCCGCCCCGACCTGTTGAGCTCCCAGATGTAGACGGGGTGAGGGATGGCTCATG
>NW_020691841.1:0-6594 GCF_002925995.2 Terrapene triunguis
GTAAACAAAACGACAATGTATTAGATATTCAATTCAATGATTCCATAGAGTTTAAAATAATCAAATTTTGGTGTATACCCGTTTTATAAGCCGACCCCCACTCTTTGATGTGTCACTTTTTTACCAAAAATATTCAGCTTATGAACGAGTATATACAGTATATTTGTGATGTTAAGAACTAGGCTTTGCTTGTTTCCTGCTAAAAACAGTAAAGGGTATAAATGAGTTAAGAAAATACGTGGCTTCTATTTAATTTATTTATATTTAAGATGGAACTCTCCTTGAATACCAAGATCAGGATGCTCAATGTACATATGTATAAGTAGTTGTGGAAGAGATGATCGCAATAATTGTATCTGCTGCTGTAGCACCAATGAATACTTAAGGGTTCTAAGCAAAAATGGATAATTAACTATCCCTTTAATCACAAAGAGTGTTCCAGTAGTTTAATTTTAATATGGCTTCAGTGTTGGGAACTCTGTGTAGGGATCAAAAAATGTTTTCTGAGTTGCCTGAGAACTCTTCCAAATATTGTGTTCCCATATGTTCTTTAAAGTAGCTGCATCTCCAACAAAAACAAACAAAAAAGCTCTCTCCCTCCCCCCCCTTATTGTATTTTCATTCATCAGTCCTGGACACTGAAACAAGGAGAGTGGGACTGTTTGAAGATGAAGGGTTATTTAATTAGGTTATTTCAATAAGGTACTTTATCTGCTATTCTTGACGCTTGGGAATGTTAACTAAGCTATGCTATTTTCTTAGCTTCATTACAAATTCCTCAGCAATCAAAGAATGATGTGTGTGTGTAGTGTTTTTTCCCCTAACACAATGTGTTTTGGCAGATGTCTTCTATTCTGGGTATATACCACATAAGCAAAGCACATACTGTAAATACAAAAGGAATGGCTGCAAGGCAATCTGTCTGAATAGGAACAAGAACACCGGACATCTGATGCATGTTAAAAATTCAGACACTGTATTATCTAAGATACAAGGACTTTACACACATGTGTAAACAGCATACCCTCCCAGGGGCATATGATGGAATGATAGAGAGATAGGGACCTTTTCTTCATCTGGGGCTGTCCAGTGTTCCTCACAATGGTTGATCCAAGGTTAATTGGGGCCTTTGGTTGCTATCATGGTATAGATATATAACAGCAGACTATACAGAGCAGGGTCAAAAATGATTTAAAATTACCCCATTTGTAACTGTCTGATCTGATGATTATGGGCTGGAGGGGCAGGATGCCTCAGAACACTGATTACGTCCCTCCACTTTTCTGCCTCCTCTTTTTGCCTTTCCCTGTCCCAGTCCTTTCTTTGGCTATATAGGACTAGAAGGCACTGTTTTCAGAACTCACTAATATCGCATCTTAATTGCCTAATAAACGAGTTCATTGTTTTGGTAATTGGAAATATTCTCCTTTTCTGCTTCCCACAGTCTGCTCCAGGCTAGGCACTCTGCCATCCAATTGTTCCTTGTCCAAATAGCCTAGGGAACGAGGTACCAGGATCAGCACCAGTACTTAGTATCTGTAGTATGTCTTCATTCTTAACTGGCCATCATGCTAATTTAAGCTTTGAATATATCCTCTACCTTCCAAAAATACCCAAACGATCATTAATTTAGAGTTAATATTGTTAAACTGCATATTTTGCCAAATCCAACCACACAATGAAGGAAATTAGCAATTAAGCTTTCCAATATTCCATCACTACTTACCCATCCCTTCTATTACTCAATGTCAACTACCTCCTGCCACCATCCACAGCTCTCACACCCCCATCCTTAACTTGAGGAACCCATCACTTGGGCCATGTTGAAGTGTTTTGATGGTTAACTTAGGGCGTGTCTAAACTTACTAGTAGATCGGCACTGCTGCAATCGATTTAGGGTTCGGTAAAGACACGCTAAATCAATGGGAGAGCACTCTCCCATCAATTTGTGTACTCCACCTCCCCGAGAAGCGTAAGGGAAGTAAACGGGAGACGCTCTCCCGTCGACACAGCGCAGTGTAGCCACGATGGTAAGTGGGTCTAACTATTTCGACTTCAGTTAAGTTATTCACGTAACTGAAGTTGCGTAATTTAGATCGATTTACCGCGGTAGTGTAGACCAGCCCTTACTGTTGAAGTGGCTCATATAAATGAGTTATGCATGTAGTTAGTGGAGGTGTGTGTACATTATGGGAGATATTGCGTCAGATTGCAAAGGGTGGCTGAGAGAGACTTTTTTTTCTGTAACATTCATAGAATCATAGAATATCAGGGTTGGAAGGGACCTCAAGATGTCATCTAGTCCAACCCCCTGGTCAAAGCAGGACCTAATCCCCAACTAAATCATCCCAGCCAGGGCTTTGTCAAGCCTGACCTTAAAAATCTCTAAGGAAGGAGATTCCACCACCTCCCTAGGTAACCCATTCCAGTGCTTCACCACCCTCCTAGTGAAAAAGTTTTTTCTAATATCCAACCTAAACCTCCCCCACTGCAACTTGAGACCATTACTCCTTGTTCTGAAAAGGTATGTGAGGCAGAGGTCGCTCCGAATCTGAAATCAGCCCACCAAGCAACAATGATATTTTGCTATTGTACAGAAACTTCCACTTGAGGATCTCAGAGCATTTTGTAAATGTCATTGATTGAATCTTTCTGATGCCCATTGGAGATGGGTAGTTATCCTCTCTTACAGATGAGGAAACCAAGGCACAGAGGTTAAGGCCAGAATGTAAATGTTGGTGTTTCACTTGCGACATCTAGGGCCTGATTATCAGAAATGCTGAGCACCCACAACTCCAAGTAAAATAAGCAGTCGCTTCATGTGCTCAACACGTTTTGAAAATCAGGCCTTAGGCGTGTCTGTTTGGTCACCCAAAATTAATTGAAACTTAAAACCATAGACCTAAGTATTGCTGAATGGCACACAGGAAGTCTGTAGCAGAATAGGAAATAAAACCTACATTATTCAACTCCCACCTCTGTCATAAATCCACTGTCCTCTGCTGATGAATGCAATGTCTTTGCTGAAGACAGTTATTTAGTATAAAAGGGAGGGGGGGAAGGGAGCACCAAGTGTTCAGAATGCATTAGTTCTGCAGTTGCATTCAGGGGCCGACCAGTCTAAATACTGAAGCTGCAAGGGATGAGTATATTTCAAAGGGAGACTATGTTCCACCATGTGCTGCCTCTTGCTTGACCACATGATCCAATGGCACTCTGCAAGTAATTGAGCCAAGTTTCTTGTCTTAAGTTCCCTGTAAGCTGCGCAGCCGTGCAGCAGGCTGTCAAGGGTCGCACAGGGAGAGGCGCCTCTGCCCCGGCCCAGCTCTGCCAGAACTGTTGTGGCCGGGGAGAGGCACCTCTTGCTGGCCCCGACTGCTGCGGCGAGAGAGGGCTGGGGGGAGTCCTCTCTCCCTGCTGCAGCCCCGGGGCACCCTGCACCCCAACCCTCTACCCCACCCCTGAGCCCCACCCCGAACCCCTCATCCCCGGCCCCACCCCAGAGCCTTCACCCCAGCCAGAGCCCTCACCCCCTGCACCCAACCTTTTGTCCCAGCCCTGAGCCCCCTCTCGTACCCCAAACTTCTCATCCCTAGATCCACCCCAGAGCCCGCACCCCCAGCCAGAGCCCTCATCCCCCCCAACCCTATGACCTAGCCCTGAGCCCCCTCCCACACCCCAAGCCCCTCATCCCCCCCGCACCTCAACCCTCTGCCACAGTCATGAGCCCCCTCCCACAGTCCAAACCCCTTGGCTCCACCCCCACCACACATCACCTCCATATTGGTGCACATAACAAAATTCATTCCGCATATGGATGTAAAAAATTAGAGGGAACACTGTTCTTGTGTGCTTTTGTTTTTGTTTTTTCTCAACAGCTGCAATTGGGACCTTAAAATACCTTATAAGGTAACAGCATATGGGAAGCTTCTTTTCCCTCAGAGAATATCTTTGATCACCTATCCAAAACTTTCACCATAAGTCAGTGGCTCTCAGCCTTTCCAGACACTGTACCCCTTTCAAGAGTCTGATTTGTCTTGTGTACCCGCAAGTTTCACCTCACTTAAAAACTACTTGCTTACAAAATCAGACAGAAAAATACAGAAGTGCCAGAGCACACTACTACTGAAAAATTGCTTATTTTCTCATTTTTACCATATAATTATAATATAAATCAATTGGAATATAAACATTGTATTTACACTTCAGTGTATAGTATATAGAGCAGTATAAACACGTCATTGTATGAAATTTTAGTTTGTACTGACTTTGCTAGTGCTTTTTCTGTAGACTGTTGTAAAACTAGACAGATATCTAAATGAGTTGATGTACCCCCTGGAAGACCTCTGTGTACCCCCAGTGGTGCACGTACCCCTGGTTGAGAATCACTCCCATAAACAGTGCAAAAAGGCCAATTTAGGACATGAAGGAAGTGCAGACATGGAAAAAGAAGTGTTCACTACTTAGTTTCGAGATAGTTTGGGTCTAAATC
Organism: Terrapene triunguis; assembly: GCF_002925995.2. Taxonomy (NCBI): domain Eukaryota; kingdom Metazoa; phylum Chordata; order Testudines; family Emydidae; genus Terrapene; species Terrapene triunguis. Next base: position 4,493 of record NW_020691841.1, read on the forward strand.
TCCCAATCCTTAAACAGGAAAAAGTCCCACTGACATCAACAAAATTATGAATGCTCTTCTTCCATACCAGCACTTCCTCACCATTCCCACCGACTAGCTTATGCACTGCCCGTGTCTGATTTGGATATAGTCACGGATCTGCTCCTCTAACAATGCCACTGCTAAAAACTCTTCCACATAAATGGTCTCTGGTTGAACAGGAGTTGCCCTTGTACCTCCCAGCAACCCAGCCAACATTTTGTGTGAGTTAAGCTCCCAATATGTTGAAGCCCCTATTGTTCTTTCTGTTTAAGGACTGCAGGAGTGTGGGCCCTGAATATTTAAAATGAGACCATGAAGATTCTTCTTTTCAAATTTTTCCCCCTTCATATGTTTAACAATAACTGTGCTGTATGTACATTTCCCAGTCTTCAACCTCTGATTTTCCCTTATTAATGACTATTAGAAAGAGGCTGTATTAATAACAATGTAGAATTATAGATTAGGCTGACAGCCTCTTAAACACATGTTTAGTGTTTTAAATGGAGAGCTACTTTTAGCTGCATTTCTAAATGGTGAAAGAGAGACTTGGTGTAAAACAGCTCATACAATTTCTATTGTGTTGACCATGCTGTACCACTTGACATTTTCCTTCAAATATTAGTTAAATTCTTTTAATGTTTTGCCTTGAAGCACTTAGTTACCAAACCATCTGAGAAAATCAGTTTTCTATTTAGCGTTGGGCTCTTAACAAACCTGAGATGGGCATTCTGCATGTTTCCTTGCAAAGCAGCTGATATTTGCTCAACTCTGCGGCAGTCAGGAAGAGGAATGACAAAATCAGAAGCATATTCAAAGCCTTCTTACGCAGGAAAATGTCAATGGCTGATTACATTATTTTAAGGATGGTGCTCAAACATTTATTCTTTGCAAGCAAAAAACAAAGACAGGAAAGCCACTGTTCATTCCAACTTCTTAGCGCTAGGTGTGTCACAGATTAAGGGGAAAAATCATTTGCCACTAAGTGCTTAATTGTCTGTGCTTTGCTATTGTGCATAGTAGAGTAAAACCAGTTCTAATTGCAACCAGCCATTTTCAGGAGTCTAGAAAAAAAGCATTTTTCTTCTGTCTGCACCCATGAGAATGTAAGGAGTTCTCACAGTTGTTACATTCAAGGAAAAGCTATTAATTATACCTCCTGACATATCATGTTGTGGCAGTAGTGTATTTCTCTACTCCCAATATGCACAAGCTCAGGTACACCTATTTTGAGATATTAATGTGAATGGATCCATTAAACGAGCTTTGAGCTTTTCTGTCCTCGTGGTTTTCATAAACATAAAGCACCCCCCCTTCTCATCTGACAAAAAGCACCTTATTGTCATTAATCAGCGAGATGAGTAACCATGCCGGACTTGTACTTGCTGTCAGAGTAAACATTATTCAGTTAATGCTGGGAGATATTGAGCAAGGATTTAGAGAGGCAGAGGGTGGGTGGAATTTTCAAAAACGCTCCTTGTCAGCTTAAATCAGGTACCATTCAAGTCAACTGGAGTCTTACCTTTGTTTTGAATGGGAGCAGAGATCTGAATGTCCCACCCTAATATTGTATTCGATACCTCATCAATCATAGAATATCAGGGTTGGAAGGGACCTCAGGAGGTCATCTAGTCCAACCCCCTACTCAAAGCAGGACTAATCCCCAGCCAGATTTTTGCCCCAGATCCCTAAACGGTCCCCTCAAGGATTGAACTCACAACCTTGGGTTTAGCAGGCCAATGCTCAAACCACTGAGCTATCCCTCCCCCTCACTTTCCCTTGTGTCCGTGCATATATGTGAGCTTGTAAAACATGCTTCTGCAGCTTAGGTATCAGGAGGACAGTCAAGCCATATACAGTCCCTACACGTAGTGGGATTTTTTTTTTGTTTTGTTTTTTTGTTTTTAAGAGTCGCGATGGAAAAGTACAGTATATACTCGTTCATAAGACGAATATTTTTGGTAAAAAAGTGACGCATCAAAGAGTGGGGGTCGGCTTCTAAATGGGTCTACACTAAAATCTGATGATTTTTAACTCTATGGAATCATTGAATTGAATATCTAATACATTGTCGTTTTGTTTAC
>NW_020691842.1:0-18163 GCF_002925995.2 Terrapene triunguis
TGAGCAATATTTTTATACTCCTCCCTGGTCATTTGTCCAATCTTCCATTTCTTGTAAGCTTCTTTTTTGTGTTTAAGATCAGCAAGGAGTTCACTGTTAAGCCAAGTGGTTACCTGCCATATTTATTATTCTTTCTACATATCAGGATGGTTTGTTCCTTCAACCTCAATAAGGATTCTTTAAAATACAGCCAGCTCTCCTGGACTCCTTTCCCCTTCATGTTATTCTCCCAGGGGATCCTGCCCATCAGTTCCCTGAGAGAGTCAAAGTCTGCTTTTCTGAAGTCCAGGGTCCGTATTCTGCTGCTGTCCTTTCTTCCTTGTGTCAGGATCCTGAACTCGACCATCTCATGGTCACTGCCTCCCAGGTACCCATACACTTTTGATTCCCCTACTAATTCTTCCCTGTTTGTGAGCAGCAGGTCAAGAAGAGCTCTGCCCCTAGTTGGTTCCTCCAGCACTTGCACCAGGAAATTGTCCCCTACACTTTCCAAAACCTTCCTGGATTGTCTGTGCACCGCTGTATTGCTCTCCCAGCAGATATCAGGGTGATTAAAGTCCCCCATGAGAACCAGGGCCTGTGATCTAGTCACTTCTGTTAATTGCCAGAAGAAAGCCTCGTCCACCTCATCCCCCCTGGTCTGGTGGTCTATAGCAGACTCCCACCACGACATCACTCTTGTTGCTCACACTTCTAAACTTAATCCAGAGACTCTCAGGTTTTTCTGCAGTTTCATACTGGAGCTCTGAGCAGTCATACTGCTTTCTTACATACAATGCACTAACTCCCCCACCTTTTCTGCCCTGCCTGTCCTTCCTGAACAGTTTATATCCATCCATGACAGTACTCCAGTCATGTGAGTTATCCCACCAAGTCTCTGTTATTCCAATCACGTCATAATTCCTTGATTGTGCCAGGACGGCCAGTTCTCCCTGCTTGTTTCCCAGGCTTCTTGCATTTGTGTATAGGCACTTAAGATAACTTGCTGATCATCCTGCTTTCTCAGTATGAGGCAGGAGTCCTTCCCTCTTGCACTCTCCTGCTCATGCTTCCTCCCAGCATCCCACTTCCCCACTTACCTCAGGGCTGTGGTCTCCTTCCCCTGGTGAACCTAGTTTAAAGCCCTCCTCACTAGGTTAGCCAGCCTGCTTGCAAAGATGCTCTTCCCTCTCTTCGTTAGGTGGAGCCCATCTCTGCCTAGCACTCCTCCTTCTTGGAACACCATCCCATGGTCAAAGAATCCAAAGCCTTCTCTCCGACACCACCTGCGTAGCCATTCATTGACTTCCACGATTCGACGGTCTCTACCCAGGCCTTTTCCCTGCACTTGCGCCTCAAACTCCTTTATCCTTCTTCCCAGAGCCACGTAGTCTGCAGTGATCCGCTCAAGGTCATTCTGGGCAGTATCATTGGTGCCCACCTGGAGAAGCAGGAAGGGGTAGCGATCCGAGGGCTTGATGAGTCTTGGCAGTCTCTCTGTCACATCGTGAATCCTAGCTCCTGGCAAGCAGCACGCTTCTTGGTCGGGACGGCAGATAGATGTCTCAGTCCCCTTGAGGAGGGAGTCCCCGACCACCATCACCCACCTTCTTCTCTTGGGAGCAGTGGTCGTGGAAACCCCATCCCTAGGATAGTGCATCTCATGCCTTCCAATCGGTGGAGTCTCCTTCTGCTCCCTTCCCTCAGATGTATCATCTAGTCCACTCTCCGCATTAGTACCTGTGGAGAGAACATGAAAATGGTTGCTCACCTGTATCTGCATTGCTGGTACATGGACGCTCCTCTTTCTCCTTCTGGAGGTCACATGCTGCCAATTTTCTTCACAGTCCCTCTGTCCCCGCTGCGCAGCCTGCTCCGATTCTTCAGAACGTTGTGCCCATAGAAGCATATCCTGACGTCTGTCCAGGAAAACTTCATTTTCTCTTATGCAACGCAGAGTCGATACTTGTTTCTTCAGACCTTGAACCTTCTCTTCCAATATGGAGACCAGCTTGCACTTTGTACAGACAAAGTCACTTCTCTCCTGTGGAAGAAAGACACACATGGCACATCCTGTGCAGGTCACAACAGCTGATCGCTCACCACCCATAGCACCTTCCTTCTAAGAGCTCTCGTCAGCCTCCTTCTTTCTTTCATCAGCTTCTCTTTCTCATTCAGCATTCCGTTCCTTGGCTTCTCTCTCTCTCAGCAGCTTCTTTCTCTAATTCAGCCCTCTTTTGCTTCTCCAGACATCGAATGTTTGTTAATTTCTGTTCATGCTCAAGTTGCAGTTTATTTGCTGCCTTTTGCAGTCTGATTGCTTCTGCCGCTTCTGTAGTATCAGGTAAGGGCTGTGCTCCTGCCTCCTGATCACTGGCCATTAACAGATCTCTCAGTTCTTGATTTGTAGCTTTCTTTTTAAAGTTTATCCCCTTTTCTGAACACAAGGGTTTTCAGGGCCTTTTATATTCTCTGCCCGTGGAAGGACCCCTTTTGTTCTTAATGTGGTAAATAACAGAAGCAAGATGGAGTCTGGAGTCACATGTGAAAGTCACATGTCCATGCATGACTCAGTTTGCAGGTCCGTGCCATTGTTTACATGTTAGTTTGAATGTTCCCAGGAAAGCTCAGATGTGGATTGGCGTCTCCCAAGGTCCATTGTGAGTTAAGTGTTTCTTGACTGGGCATTTACTGAGAATAGTCCTTTCTCAAGAAGCTGACCAAATCTTTCACTGAGGCTACTTAGAATCAAAACACATTGAGATACCAGTACAGAGCCAATATTCATAACTTCAACTACAAAAATGATACACACATACAGACAGCACAATCATAACCAGCAAACCATCCCCTTGTCAGAGACACCTCACTCCACAACCTTTGTACAATATTTGCTGCAACGATATAACAGTGGTTGCAACAATGATCTGTACGGTCACAGTTTCTGTCAGTAACGTCACAGAGGGCAGCATGGAAGGGAAAGAAAGAAGAGAAGAATGAAGGAGAAGGAAGAATGGGTGAATAAGACAGAGACTGAATGAATGAGACACAGACATAAAAGCAGGAATGAATGATACAGACAGACAGAGCAGCTCCCACCAGCGCTGACCCCTCTCACCCTTGCTCTCTCTGTCCCCTGCAGGTGAAGTGGCTTTTCTCCACCGTGGTGCAGCTGAAGCAGGCGAGTGGCCCCGAGTACAAGAACGTGATCCAGCGCGTGGTGTAGGGGCCGCTGCCCCCATCCGCCAGGAGACAAGGGGCCAGGACTCCCGGCTCCATTGGCAACACCACCCTGAGTCCCACAGCTGCCCCCCGCTAGTGCTGTGCCCCTGGGAGACCCCCCTGGGGGGAGACAGGACCTCACCCCATGTGGCCTAATCACCCTCAGCCACTGGGGATGCTGCCCTGCTGGGAGCTTGGCTGAGACCGGACACCTCGTATCATGCAGGGAACCAGTGCCCCTAGTGAGGAAACAACCCCTCTTCCACTTCCCAGCCTCCTGAGCCCAACAGTCCCTGCTCTGGGCTGGATCAGAGCCAGTGCCCCCTAGAGCGGAAAGGCCCCATGTCTCCTTCCCCACCCCCTGCGCCTGCCAGCCCCCTGCCCTGGGGCGGGACCATAGCCAGAGTTGTATCTATCATGCTGTATGTTGCATATTTAGTTGTTCATTGGGATTTTTGTGGGCGGTGTGTGTGTGTGACTTTTGGTCTATGCACTGAGTGAAAATAAATAAATAAATAAATATACAAATCAGACTCCATCTCATTTACAACCTCCATCCCTGACTTTCAGGGACCCCTGACGCCCTCCAGAGGGGCATGTCCTGTCTGTAGGGGGAGCCTCCAGGCATGGAGAATAAAATGAAGGGTGCCCGCTGAACTGGCCCCTTCGGAAGATAGGGGGCCTAGCTACAAACCCAGAGAGCCGGGGCTTCGTCCCTCAGCCTATACAGGCTGGGACAGAGGGGCAGGAAGGGGAGATCTCTGGGGCAGGGAAAGCCACCGATCAGATACGGAGGCATGCGTGAAAGAAAGAAAGAAAGAAAGACAAGTCTATGTATGAGGATGGACAGATGCGTAGATAGATCCTGGGGGACAGTTGCTAGCGTTCTCCTTGGTTAAATCGCCAAAAAACACCCTGAAATGCAGTTACCAATTGTGACGGGTTAGATCACAGAACCCCCCTTGGGAGCTGCCACCTGATGTGCCCAGACTACTTCTACCCCTGCCTTCCCTGCCAGCTCGGGTCTCCAGCACCCTGTCTTGCTGAGCCAGACACTCCCGTCTTCTCCAATACAGACCCAGGGTCTGAATTACTTGCCCCAAAGCTGCAGGTTTACCTGAAAATAGCTCACAGAAGTGTTCCTGTCTTTAACACTCAGATGCCCAACTCCCAGTGGGGTCTAAACCCAAATAAATCCGTTTTACCCTGCATAAAGCTTATACAGGGTGTGACAGACCTAGACCAGTGGGGTACAGGAGTCTGGTAGAGGGCAAATATACTGGTCACTGGATGACTAGTTTTCTGTTTCCTGAGTGACCAGAGAAGGGGCTGCACTAGAGTAATCAGGAACCTGCTAGAACCAGTTAAGGCAGGCAGGCTAATTAGGACACCTGGGGCCAATTAAGAAGAAGCTGCTAGAATCAATTAAGGCAGGCTAATCAGGGCACCTGGGTTTTAAAAGGAGCTCACTTCAGTTTGTGGTGCGAGTGTGAGGAGCTGAGAGTGAGAGGTGCAAGGAGCTGAGAGGGAGAGGGTGTGCTGCTGGAGGACTGAGGAGCACAAGCGTTATCAGACACCAGGAGGAAGGTCCTGTGGTGAGAATAAGGAAGGTGTTTGGAGGAGGCCATGGGGAAGTAGCCCAGGGAGTTGTAGCTGTCATGCGGCTGTTACAGGAGGCACTATAGACAGCTGCAGTCCACAGGGTCCTGGGCTGGAACCCGGAGTAGAGGATGGGCCCGGGTTCTCCCCAAACCTCCCAATTGACCTGGACTGTGGGTTCTTCCAGAGGGGAAGGTCTCTGGGCTGTTCCCCAACCCACATGGTGAATCTCTGAGGCAAGAAAATCCACCAATAAGTGCAGGACCACCAAGATAGAGGATGAACTTTGTCACACTGGTGTCAGGGGTGGGATCTTGGGGCGCACAGCACGGCGGAAGAAGGAGGGTGATTTAAAAAAAAAACCAACAACAACAACAACAAACAAAAAAAAGGGAGAGGGTTTATTTTTTTTTCACCACAATGGATGATGTAGTACGGGCACTGATACAAGCTACGGCAGCCCAGCAGGAGGCTACCTGTGTCCAGGCAGCCGCCCAACAGGAGGCAGTGCGGCTGCAGCAAGAGACTAATCGCCTGCTGATGGACCAGGCTGCTCAAGACCGAGCTATGTTGCGGGAACTGGTAAACCAGGTAAAGTCCCTTACAGAGCTGAATCGTGGCCATGATGGGACGCGGCTCATACGGGCCAGCCATTGGCTGCAGAAAATGACACGGGAGGATGATGTAGAGGCATACCTTCTGGCCTTTGAGAGGACAGCCCTATGGGAGGCCTGGCCTCAAGATCAGTGGTCTGGCATCCTTGCCCCATTCCTGTGTGGGGAGGCCCAGAAGGCCTACCATGATCTGCCTGAAGAGGCTGTGGCAGACTACCCCCAGCTGAAAGCAGAGATCCTGGCCAGATCTGGGGTAACGACAGCAGTGCGGGCCCAGCAGTATCATGGTTGGAGGTACCAGGAAGACAAAACCTCGCGGTCCCAATTGTATGACCTCATCCATCTCACACGAAAGTGGTTGCAAACAGAGTCCCGGAGTGCGGAAGAGATACTAGCGGTTCTGGTCATCGGCCGATACATGAGGGGACTACCACCAGACCTTCGTGCCTGGGTAAGCCAGAACGAACCCTCCACCTATGATGAGGTTGTTGCCCTGGTAGAGAGGCGAAGGACAGCGAGGGAGCTGACCCGACCAGTTAAGGAAGAGGCACCCCGGGTTAAACTAGCAGCACCAAGCCCTAAAGTTCGGGTGACTGGGTCACCAGGAGGGCCCAGGTGGAAAAAGAGAGAGGCTGAAGGCCCATCAGAGGCCACAAAGAGTCGGAGCACTGAGGGAGAAGAGGATCGTGATGTTAGACTGCCCAAACCAAGAGACCGGGGAACGCCTAGGGCTCCATACAGATGTTATGCCTGCGGGGAGTGGGGACACATAGCTGCACAGTGTCCCAATGCTGAGGAGCCTATGCAGTGTAACCTGGGGAACTGGGCAGATCCATGCTCCCTAATCCACCTTGTGGGGGTCTCACTAACCCCACATATGTATACCAGACCAGTGAAACTAAATGGGATAGGGACCACGGCACTGGTTGATTCGGGGAGTGCTATCACGCTTATCTCAGGGAAGCTCGTGAAGCGTAGTCAGCTGCTGCAGGCTAAATGTATGGGGACAACATGTGTCCATGGCATAGTTAGTTACTACCCCACCATCCCAGTAAAAATTGAGATCCAAGGGAACACTACTGAGGTACCAGCAGGTGTAGTCCCTAAACTCCCATACCCAGTGCTCATAGGGAGGGACTTCCCAGGGTTTGGAAACTTACTCCCAGTAGGGGGATTGGAGAAAGATGGGGACCCAAAAATTGGTGAGGCATCCACAGCCGACTGTCAACCCCCAATCTTCTCTGAAATATCCCCAGATTTGTTCTCCACTCCCAGACAGGGTAGAAAGACAAAAAGGGAAAGAAGGGCAGCTAAGGCCTTGGGAACCCGAATACTGACCCAAAGCCAGAGGGTCGCTCTTGTAGGTAGGCGGACCCGCGCAGCTGAAAAGGAGGCCACGCAGGAGGGAGAAGCACCTGAGTCTGACCCCCACCCTAATGCTTCTGAACCAGTAGAGGCAACAGAGACTGGGCCCCTAGATCTTGGGCAGATTAGCCCCGGGAGAGGAAATTTTGGATGGGACCAGGCAGAAGACCCAAGGTATGACAACGTTAGGAAGGAGGTGACTGAAATAGATGGGGTCCCCGTGGAAGGGAAAACCCAGGGACCAGGACCCTACTTCATAATGAAGAAGGATCTCTTATACCGGGTTGCACGAGTACAGGGGCAGAAGGTACAGCAGATCCTAGTACCTCAAAAACACCGGAACGCTGTATTAAGTCTTGCTCATAGTCATCTTTTTGGGGGGCATTTGGGGGTAGAGAAGACCCTGGCACGAGTCCTACGACGGTTCTTCTGGCCCGGAGTACATGAAGAAGTGCGGAGGTACTGTGCCTCCTGCCCGGAGTGTCAGCTGCACAGTCCCCATCCCCACTTGAGGGCACCTTTAGTACCCCTTCCCATCATAGAGGTCCCCTTCGAGCGAATAGCCATGGACCTAGTGGGACCCCTGGAGAAGACGGCTCGGGGCCACCAATATATACTTGTTGTTTTGGACTATGCTACTCGCTACCCAGAAGCCGTCCCCCTGCGGAACACAGCCTCTAAAACTATAGCCAAAGAGCTGGTGGGGATCTTTGCCCGAATGGGGCTACCGAAGGAGATATTAACCGACCAAGGAACCCCATTTATGTCGAAGCTAATGAAGGACCTCTGTACGCTGCTCCATATACATACCCTGAGAACTTCGGTCTACCATCCGCAGACTGATGGGTTGGTAGAAAGGTTTAACCGAACCCTCAAGGCTATGATAAGGAAGGTGGTAAGTCGGGACGGGAAGGATTGGACACCCTACTACCCTACCTTATGTTCGCTATCCGGGAGGTACCTCCGGCCTCAACTGGGTTTTCCCCCTTCGAGTTATTATACGGGCGTCACCCCCGTGGCATACTAGATATCGCCAAAGAGATCTGGGAAGAGGAACCCAATGAGAGGAGAAATATAATAGAGCATGTAATGCAGATGTGAGACCGGATAGCCCGGGTTACCCCATTGTACGGGAACATTTGGAGAAGGCACAGGAGGCCCAGCGAACCCATTACAGTCGCCAGGCAAAAGTGCGACAGTTCCAACCAGGGGATCGGGTTATGGTGTTGGTACCCACGGCAGAAAGCAAGCTTCTGGCCCAATGGCAGGGGCCCTATGAGGTGGTTGAACCCGTGGGGGAAGTAACCTACAAGGTGTGGCAGCCAGGACGCAGAAAACAAGAACAGATTTATTATGTTAACCTTCTGAAACCCTGGCATGCACAAGAGGCATGCACTACGGTCCAAAAAGACCTAACCCAGGAAAACAAGCCTTCCAAACAGGTGAGAGTGTCTCCCGATTTAACACCAGACCAGAAGAATGAGGTGTCTGAGATGATCTTCCGGAACCAAGATGTGTTCTCGACAAAACCGGGTCGAACAACCGAGACATATCACCACATCGTCACGAACCCTGGGGCCAGAGTAACAATGAGGCCCTATCGGGTGCCAGCGGCAAGAAGGGAGGAAATAAAAGCAGAAGTAAAAAAAATGCTGGAGTTGGGGATCATCGAAGAATCCCACAGTCAGTGGTCCAGCCCGATCGTGCTGGTGCCCAAACCTGATGGCACCACAAGATTTTGCAACGACTTCCAGTGACTAAACGAAGTATCCCAGTTTGACACGTACCCCATACCTCGCATAGATGAGCTAGTGGACCATCTGGGTAATGCCCGGTACTTCACTACCCTAGACTTGACAAAGGGGTACTGGCAGATTCCCCTTGCAGAAGACGCAAAGGAAAAGACTGCATTCTCTACACCAGAGGGTCTTTTTCAATATACTGTCCTCCCTTTTGGACTACAGGGGCCCCAGCTACCTTCCAGCGCCTCATGGACAAGCTATTACGTCCACATAACCGTTATGCTGCTGCCTACTTGGACGATGTGGTCATTCATACCCCAGACTGGGAAACCCACCTGGAGAAGGTGGAGGCAGTCCTCGATACCTTCAGGCAAGCTGGCCTTACAGCAAACCCTGCCAAGTGCTCTGTAGGGTTTACAGAGGCCAAATATCTTGGCTACATTGTGGGAAAGGGTCTGGTAAAACCCCAAGTGAACAAGTTAGAGGCCATCCAAAATGGGCCCCAACCAAGTCGCAAGAAACCAGTCCGGGCGTTCCTAGGTGTGGTGGGGTATTACCGACGATTTATCCCCCACTTTGCCACAGGGGCAAGCCCCCTGACAGACCTAGTGAAAGCCCGTGGACCTGATCTGGTGAGATGGTCTGACGCAGCAGAGGAAGCATTCACAGACCTACGGACTGCCCTCTGCAATAACCCTGTACTGATAGCCCCTGATTTCACCAAGGAGTTTATCCTGCAGACGGATGCATCGGAAGTAGGGTTGGGGGCCGTTCTATCACAGAGGGTCGGGGCGGAGGAACACCCAATTCTATACCTCAGTCGGAAACTCCTTCCAAGGGAACAAAACTATGCAGTGGTGGAGAGAGAATGCCTCGCTGTAAAATGGGCCATGGAAACATTGCGCTACTACCTACTCGGGCGCAGATTTGTCCTCGTGACCGACCGTGCCCCTCTTCAATGGATGCAGCGGAACAAGGAGAAGAACACAAGGGTGACCAGTTGGTTCTTATCCCTCCAACCTTTCCAGTTCTGTTTGCAACACAGAGCAGGGAGCCATCATGGCAATGCCGATGGCTTGTCACGTGTGCACAGTCTGGCGTCCCAAGCTGCCCAACCCCTTGGCGTTGAGCAGGGGGGAGGGATATGTGACAGACCCAGACCAGTGGGGTACAGCAGTCTGGTAGAGGGCAAATATACTGGTCACTGGATAAGTAGTTTTCTGTTCCCTGAGTGACCAGAGCAGGGGCTGCACTAGAGTAATCAGGAACCTGCTAGAACCAGTTAAGGCAGGCAGGCTAATTAGGACACCTGGAGCCAATTAAGAAGAAGCTGCTAGAATCAATTAAGACAGGCTAATCAGGGCGCCTGGGTTTTAAAAGGAGCTCACTTCAGTTTGTGGTGCGAGTGTGAGGAGCTGGGAGCAAAAGGTGCAAGGAGCTGAGAGTGAGAGGGTGTGCTGCTGGAGGACTGAGGGGCACAAGCGTTATCAGACACCAGGAGGAAGGTCCTGTGGTGAGAATAAGGAAGGTGTTTGGAGGAGGCCATGGGGAAGTAGCCCAGGAAGTTGTAGCTGTCATGCAGCGGTTACAGGAGGCACTATAGACAGCTGCAGTCCACAGGGCCCTGGGCTGGAACCCGGAGTAGAGGGCGGGCCCGGGTTCCCCCCAAACCTCCCAATTGACCTGGACTGTGGGTTCTTCCAGAGGGGAAGGTCTCTGGGCTGTTCCCCAACCCACATGTTGAATCTCTGAGGCAAGAAAATCCGCCAATAAGCGCAGGACCCACCAAGATAGAGGAGGAACTTTGTCACAAGGGTAAACTCATAAATTGTTTGCCCTCTATAACACTGATCGAGAGATATGCACAGCTGTTTGCTCCCCCAGGTATTAATAGATACTCCGAGTTAACTAATAAGTAAAAAGTGATTTTATTAAACACAGAAAGTAGGATTTAAGTGGTTCCAAGTAGTAACAGACAGAACAAAGTAAATCACCAAGCAAAATAAAATAAAATGCGCAAATATATGTCTAATCAAACTGAATACAGATAAGATCCTCACCAGTTCCAGAATGCTCCCTTTTTCATAGATTCATAGATTCTAGGACTGGAAGGGACCTCGAGAGGTCATCGAGTCCAGTCCCCTGCCCTCATGGCAGGACCAAATACTGTCTAGACCATCCCTGATAGACATTTATCTAACCTACTCTTAAATATCTCCAGAGATGGAGATTCCACAACCTCCCTAGGCAATTTATTCCAGTGTTTAACCACCCTGACAGTTAGGAACTTTTTCCTAATGTCCAACCTAGACCTCCCTTGCTGCAGTTTAAGCCCATTGCTTCTTGTTCTATCCTTAGAGGCTAAGGTGAACAAGTTTTCTCCCTCCTCCTTATGACACCCTTTTAAATACCTGAAAACTGCTATCATGTCCCCTCTCAGTCTTCTCTTTTCCAAACTAAACAAACCCAATTCTTTCAGCCTTCCTTCATAGGTCATGTTCTCAAGACCTTTAATCATTCTTGTTGCTCTTCTCTGGACCCTCTCCAATTTCTCCACATCTTTCTTGAAATGCGCTGCCCAGAACTGGACACAATACTCCAGTTGAGGCCTAACCAGTGCAGAGTAGAGCGGAAGAATGACTTCTCGTGTCTTACTCACAACACACCTGTTAATACATCCCAGAATCATGTTTGCTTTTTTTTGCAACAGCATCACACTGTTGACTCATATTTAGCTTGTGGTCAACTATAACCCCTAGATCCCTTTGTGCCGTACTCCTTCTTAGACAGTCTCTTCCCATTCTGTATGTGTGAAACTGATTGTTCCTTCCTAAGTGGAGCACTTTGCATTTGTCTTTGTTAAACTTTATCTTGTTTACCTCAGACCATTTCTCCAATTTGTCCAGATCATTTTGAATTATGACCCTGTCCTCCAAAGCAGTTGCAATCCCTCCCAGTTTGGTATCATCTGCAAACTTAATAAGCGTACTTTCTATGCCAATATCTAAGTCGTTAATGAAGATATTGAACAGAGCCGGTCCCAAAACAGACCCCTGCGGAACCCCACTTGTTATGCCTTTCCAGCAGGATTGGGAACCATTAATAACAACTCTCTGAGTACGGTTATCCAGCCAGTTATGCACCCACCTTATAGTAGCCCCATCTAAATTGTATTTGCCTAGTTTATCGATAAGAATATCATGCGAGACCATATCAAATGCCTTACTAAAGTCTAGGTATACCACATCCACAGCTTCTCCCTTATCCACAAGGCTCGTTATCCTATCGAAGAAAGCTATCAGATTGGTTTGACACGATTTGTTCTTTACAAATCCATGCTGCTATTCCCTATCACCTTACCACCTTCCAAGTGTTTGCAGATGATTTCCTTAATTACTTGCTCCATTATCTTCCCTGGCACAGAAGTTAAACTAACTGGTCTGTAGTTTCCTAGGTTGTTTTTATTTCCCTTTTTATAGATGGGCACTATATTTGCCCCTTTCCAGTCTTCTGGAATCTCTCCCGTCTCGCACGATTTTCCAAAGATAATAGCTAGAGGCTCAGATACCTCCTCTATTAGCTCCTTGAGTATTCTAGGATGCATTTCATCAGGCCCTGGTGACTTGCAGGCATCTAACTTTTCTAAGTGATTTTTAACTTGTTCTTTTTTTTTATTTTATCTGCTAAACCTACCCCCTTCCCATTAGCATTCACTAGGTTAGGCATTCCTTCAGACTTCTCGGTGAAGACCGAAACAAAGAAGTCATTAAGCATCTCTGCCATTTCCAAGTTTCCTGTTACTGTTTCTCCCTCTTCACTGAGCAATGGGCCTACTCTGTCTTCAGTCTTCCTCTTGCTTCTAATGTATTGATAAAAAGTCTTCTTGTTTCCCTTTATTCCAGTAGCTAATTTGAGCTCATTTTGTGCCTTTGCCTTTCTAATCTTGCCCCCGCATTCCTGTGTTGTTTGCCTATATTCATCCTTTGTAATCTGTCCTAGTTTCCATTTCTTATGACTCCTTTTTATTTTTTAGATCATGCAAAATCTCGTGGTTAAGCCAAGGTGGTCTTTTGCCACATTTTCTATCTTTCCTACCCAGCGGAATACCTTGCTTTTGGGCCCTTAATAGTGTCCCTTTGAAAAACTGCCAACTCTCTTCAGTTGTTTTTCCCCTCAGCCTTGATTCCCATGGGACCTTACCTATCAGCTCTCTGAGCTTACCAAAATCCGCCTTCCTGAAATCCATTGTCTCTATTTTGCTGTTCTCCCTTCTACCCTTCCTTAGAATTGCAAACTCTATGATTTCATGATCACTTTCACCCAAGCTGCCTTCTACTTTCAAATTCTCAATGAGTTCCTCCCTATTCATTAAAATCAAGTCTAGAACAGCTTCACCCCTAGTAGCTTTTTCAACCTTCTGAAATAAAAAGTTGTCTGCAATGCAGTCCAAGAATTTGTTGGATAGTCTGTGCCCCGCTGTGTTATTTTCCCAACATATATTTGGATAGTTGAAGTCCCCCATCACTACCAAATTTTAGGCTTTGGATGATTTTGTTAATTGTTTAAAAAAAGCCTCATCCACCTCTTCCATCTGGTTAGGTGGCCTGTAGTAGACTCCTAGCATGACATCACCCTTGTTTTTTACCCCTTTTAGCCTAACCCAGAGACTCTCCACACTTCCGTCTCCTATGTCCATCTCCACCTCAGTCCAAGTGTGTACATTTTTAATATATAAGGCAACACCTCCTCCCTTTTTCCCCGTCTATCCTTCCTGAGCAAGCTGTATCCATCCACACCAACATTCCAATCGTGTATTATCCCACCAAGTTTCAGTGATGCCAACAATGTCATAGTTGTATTTATTTATTAGCACTTCCAGTTCTTCCTGCTTATTACCCATACTTCTCGCATTTGTATATAGGCATCTAAGATACTGGTTTGATCTTTCCTCCCGGTTTTGTCCTGACCCTCCTTTCTCTCTGCCAATATAGCCCACACTCCCTCTCGTCTCCGACCCATCTCCCAGGTCTCCATGTTCCCCACTTACCTGCGGGCTTTGCTCACCTGTCCCCGTTGAACCTAGTTTAAAGCCCTCCTCACTAGGTTAGCCAGTCTGTGTCCAAATAGGGTCTTTCCCTTCCTTGAAAGGTGAACGCCATCTCTGCCTAGCAGTCCTTCCTCGCATAGCATCCTGTGGTCGAAGAAGCCAAAGCCCTCTTGGCAACACCATCTTCACAGCCAGGCATTCACCTCCATGATGAATCTGTCTCTGCCTGGGCCCCTACCTTTGACAGGAAGAATCGAAGAGAATACCACCTGCTCTCCAAACTCCTTCACCCGTACTCCCAGAGCCCTGTAGTCACTCTTGATCTGCTCAGTGTCACACCTCGCAGTATCATTTGTGCCCACATGGATGAGTAGCATGGGGTAGTATTCAGAGGGCTGGATAATCCTCGACAATGCCTCCATAACATTTTGGATACGGGCCCCCGGCAGGCAGCATACCTCCCGAGATGAAATGTCAGGGCGACAGA
Organism: Terrapene triunguis; assembly: GCF_002925995.2. NCBI lineage: Eukaryota > Metazoa > Chordata > Testudines > Emydidae > Terrapene > Terrapene triunguis. Next base: position 14,056 of record NW_020691842.1, read on the forward strand.
TTAAGATTTTTACAGACTAATTTCCTGTTAGTCCGGGTCCAGCAATCACTCACCCCCTTGCACACAGTCCTTTGTTCCAGTTTCTTTCAAATATCCTGGGGGGTGGAGAGGCTCTCTCTTTAGCCATCTGAAGACAAAATGGAGGGGTCTCCCAGGGGTTTAAATAGACTTTCTCTTGAGGTGGAAACCCCCTCCTCACTCCTATGCAAAGTCCAGCTCCAAGATGGAGTTTAGGAGTCACCTGGGCAAGTCACATGTCCATGCATGACTCACAGTTTTTACAGGTAGCATCCATTGTTTACATGCTACCTTGAACGTCCTCAAGTAGACTTCTTATATGGATTGGAGCCTTCCAAGATCCATTGTCCTTTAAGTGTTGCTTGATTAGGTACTTAATTTCAACATTCCTTTCTCCAGGAACTGACCAAATGCTCTACTGAGGCCTTGGCTACACTTGCAAGTTACAGCGCTGTAAAACCTCCCCCAGCGCTGTAACTCACTCCCCGTCCACACTGGCAGGACACTTACAGCGCTGTATCTCCCTGGGTACACCGCTGCAGGTACTCCACATCTCCGAGAGGAATAACAGCTGCAGCGGAGTGTTCTACGACTCATGGGTGTGAGTGTAAATGCTTGCTGCGCTGTACTAATCACCTTGTCAAGTGGCCAATCCTCTCCATTGTTGTGACCGGCTGCAGGAATGCGGAAGTGCTGGTTTCAATGCTCATACCACAGAGAAAAGCAAACAGTTTGCAGCTTGCTTTGAGTGAGTGAATGAGTGAGCAGGGGGCCGGGAGTTCGGAACTTGCAAAATAGAGAGCTGACATGCTCCAAAAAGCACTCTCTCTTCCCCCACACTCCCTGTCACAATCCACCCCACCCCACCCTCCGTTTTGAAAAGCACGTTGCAGCCACATGAATGCTGGGATAGCTGCCCATAATGCACCGCTCCCAACACAGCTGCAAGTGTGGCCACACCACTGCGCTGGCAGCTGTCAGTGTGGACAGACTGCAGCGCTTTTCCCTACTCAGCTGTACGAAGACAGGTCTAACTCACAGCGCTGTACAGCTGCAAGTGTAGCCCAGGCCTAAGGTTATTTAGAAATCAAGCCAGTACACAGCCAACATTCATAACATCGAATACAAAAATGATACAAATAGGATTAATACATTCAGTAGATCATAACCTTTACGGAGATATGTTACATGGCATATGTAGCATAAAACACATTCTGAGCATATTTCCATAAAGTCTTATGGGAGGTACCGTCACACAAATTATTAACTCATTTTATTTTGGATCAAACACAAACTTCCTGTGCAAGTTGCAAGTTAAACAATGGAGCAAATGAGAGACCCTTCTCCCTCACCAGAGTCCAGGTTGACCAGACCTCAGGACACTACAGACCTACACACACACACACGCATAAGGAAATCCAGTCCCTGCCATGGAACGGGGATGGAGGATTGAGGGGCACGGGGCTGAGTTCAAGCTCCTGCGTGGGCTGCCCCCTGGGGACGTCCGGGGAAGGACTCTGCCCTCCCTGCTCTGGGCTGTGCGGAGCTCAGACCCTTCAGCGGCCGTTGTCGCGCCCTCTGAGTTGCCGTGGAACATGGTCCCTCCAGGTGTCCGGAGAGAGGGCAGGAGCCCGGGAGGGCTGAAGATGGAGGGAGGGAATGAAGAGGACGAAGCAGTGCTGGCCACCTCCTAGGAGCCCGGAGCCGGGCACTCACCGCACCTGTGGGACACAGAGAGCAGAGGAGTTCAGCCGGGACCGTTGGACCCGGCACAGGGCCGGCTCCAGGGTTTTGGCCACCCCAAGCAGCCAAACAAAAACAAAAAACAAAAAAAAAGCCGCGATCGCGATCTGCGGCGGCAATTCAGTGGGAGGTCCTTCGCTCCGAGCGGGAGTGAGGACCATCCGCCGAATTGCCGCAGAACAGCTGGAGGTGCCGCCCCTCTCCGAAGTGGCCGCCCCAAGCACCTGCTTGGTAAGCTGGTGCCTGGAGCCGGCCCTGACCCGGCATTGGGCTCACGCCCAGCATCCTACGCTGGGAGAGCAAGGCCAGAAGGGACCATTAGGACCATCCAGCCTGTCCTGCTGCATAGCACGGGCCACGGACCTCGCCCAGCCAAGCCTGCGTCCTGCCAGGGTGTCTGGGTGGAGCTGGAGCTCAACTTCCAGACAGAGACACCAGCCTTGTCAAACCGCCTCAGGGAACGGCCAAAGCCCAGCGGGTGCCGCACACCAACTCCCTGGGGAGCCACAGCCAGGGCCGGCTTTAGGCCGATTCAACCAATTCCCCTGAATCGGGCCCTGTGCCGAAGAGGGCCCCGCGCCCAAGCCCCGGTACGGTGTACTGGCAAGAACCGATGCGCCGTACCGGGGTGGCCCGGCTTCCCCAGGGGGCAATTTAAAGGGCCTGGGGCTCCCAGCAGGGGCTGGAGCCCCAGGCCCTTTTAATTGCCACCAGAGCCCCACTGCTGGAGCCCTGGGGTAGGGCTGCGGGGCTCTGGGGGCTATTTCAAAAGTCCGGGGCTCCTGTTGCTTCTACCGCCCCGGCCTTTTAAATAGCCGCCGGAGCCCCGCCGCTTCCCCAGGGCTCCCTCGGCTATTTAAAGGGCCGGGCAGTAGAAGCAGGGGAGCCCCGGGCCCTTTAAATAGCCCCCAGAGCCCTGGGATAGCGGGGGGCTCAGGGGCTATTTAAAGGGGCGGGGCTCCAGCTGCCTCTGCTGCACCCCCTGCCTGCACCAGCCCCGCACCCCCGTCCTGCCTGCACCAGCCCTGCCCCCACGCCCTGCCTGCAGCCAGCCCTGCACCCCCTATCCACAGCCAGCCCCTGCTGCACCCCTTGCCCTGTCTCCAGCCAACCCCTGCCGCACCCCCCTGAGGTCCTGCCTGAAGCCAGCCAGCCCCACACACACCGCTGCCCGCACCAGCCCTGCACCCCCTGTCCTGCCTGCAGCCAGCCCCGCACCCCCTGCCCTGTCTCCAGCCAACCCCTGCCGTGCCCCCTGCCTGAAGCCAGCCAGTCCCGCACTCCTCCGTCTCCACCCCTGCCAACCCCTGCCGCACCCCCTGCAGACATGCCTGAAGCCAGCCAGCCCCACACACCCCTGTCTCCAGCCAGCCCCACACCCCTTGCCCTGCCTGCAGCCAGACCCTACCTCCAGTCAGCCCCTGCCCTGCCTCCGGCCAGCCCCATGTCCACTGGTGCCCTGCAGTTCCCAGGGCAGTAACTCTGCACACCTGCTTCAATGAGGGGGGCAGGGAGCAGCTGGGACCCACACATGTGCACACCCCCTCAGGGAGTGGCAGGGACCCACACATGTGAAATGGAGCTCATTAATAACCGATCAACAGCATATATGACGCAATGTACATAATATATAATTTTATTATTTATATAGTTATGGAAAATAAATAATACATGGAAGAAATGAAAGGCTTTTTTTTTACATTTTTTTTTTAAGTCATCCCTGCCGGGTCCCCGCCGAAAATGTTCGAATTGGGCCCCGCACTTCCTAAAGCCGGCCCTGGCCACAACTGTCTAAGCCAATTCTGCTTCGGGTTCCAGGCCCCTTGCACCATGTTCCTGCCACAGAACCGGCTTCACAGGCTCCTATGGGCCTTTGTGCATCTGGGCCCCACGACTGATCCTTAATGATCATGGCGGAGTGGTTAGTGATAGACGCTCATTGATCCTTGCTCCGTGAACATTTGTTCTGGCTTCTTAATTAGTGATCATTCATTTCTGGTCATTGATCATTAATTGCTGATTATTGATAAGTGATTATTATCAGTTGATAATTGCTAGCACCTTATTGATGGTTGATGCTTGAGCCTTGATTGTTTAACATTAATTACTGAACTGTGAGTGTTGATTATTGATAATTAATTGCAGATTAATGACTATTCAGCATTAATTACAGATCACTAGGTACTGACCAGAGATAGCCAATCCCTGATTACTGATTTCTCAGTGATAAATTATTCAAATTGATAATAGACTGTTGATTCTCATTTATTGATCACTGCCGAATCAACCTTGATGGGAATTCGCTAATTAGTGATGACGGGTGGTGGATTATTAACAAGGAATCATT
>NW_020691843.1:0-2265 GCF_002925995.2 Terrapene triunguis
TGGGCTGGCTGGGGGCTGCAGGTCAGGAGTGAGGGGCACTGGCAGAGCTGGAGGAACAAACACATAGGGGGGCTTTGAGCCCCATTGGGAGAAAGGCCCCTCCCTCTGGGGGTCTGGCGTTACTGGGTCTGGATGGCCGGAGCCTCCCCCATTTTCCCCTCCCCCGGCGCGTGTCCCACCTTCTTGAGGGTCCCGGCGCGGGTGCCGAGGAAGACGACGGAGTGGCCCTGGTAGGTGTAGGCGGCGACGCTGGCCAGCCCCTCGCTGCGCTCGGCCAGCAGGGGGCGCCCCTCGATGACCTGCAGCCCCCCCAGCGGCTGGTTCAGCACCAGCCCGCAGAAATTCCCATTGATCTGCATGGGCTGGGGAGAGAGGGGGGGTCAGGGACAGCTGAGTGCAGCCCCCAATACACCCTGCCCCCCCCGGCCTCCCAATAGTCCCCCAGCTCCCCAATACACCCTGCCCCCCGCCTCCCAATAGACCCCGCAGCTCCCCAATACACCCTGCCCCCCCAGCCTCCCAATAGGCCCCCCAGCTCCCCAATACACCCTGCCCCCCGCAGCCTCCCAATAGACCCCCCAGCTCCACAATAAACCCTGCCCCCCCAGCCTCCCAATAGACCCTCCAGCTGCCCAATACATCCCCAGTCCCCACCCTCTCCATTGCCCCAAGATACTCTCACCACCTCCAGCCCCCACCTTCCCTCCCACTCCCCGGCTCTGGGAGGGTAGAGGGGGCTGGTGGGTTAGAGCAGCGGGGGCTGGGAGCCAGGACTCCTGGGTTCTCTCCCCGGCTCTGGGAGGGTAGAGGGGGCTGGTGGGTTAGAGCAGCGGGGGCTGGGAGCCAGGACTCCTGGGTTCTCTCCCTGGGAGGGGAGCCGGGCCGTGTGGCTGAGCGCGGGGGCTGGGCGAGGCTCCCGGACGCCTGGGTCCCGGTACCGTGTTGATGCAAGGCAGCTCCTTGTTGAGCAGCCAGGGCAGGGAGAGGTGCCCTTCGCCGCGGTAGCAGCTCTGGATCCGCTCCTGGATGCGCCGATTGACCTCGTCGAGCGTGAAGAGGCAGAGCAGGCTCTGGCGGGGCGGCGCGGCCCGGTTCTTCTGGCCCTGGGCGAAGGCTGCGTAGAGCACGTCCTGCCCCTCGGCCAGGCCCAGCGCCCGCGCCAGCCGTCGCCCGGCCTTGGCCAGCCGGGCGGCCTGCACCAGGCGGTACTCCACCCCGGCGTGGGCGCAGCCCAGCGGGAACTCCACGTAGGAGTAGAACTCGGCGTCGCGGGCGCAGAGCCGCACGATCTTGGAGGAGAAGAAGCGCTCGGCCCCGGGGGCCGCCCCCCCGCCGGGCCCTCCGCCCGGCCCCTCCAGCGCCGCCTGCTGCGTGTCCAGCTGCAGGGTGAGGAAGTAGACGAAGGCGCCCGAGACGAAGGCCGAGACGTAGTAGATGTCGAAGGCCGGGTGCAGCGCCAGGGTGTCCGAGGGGACCTTGACCTGCGAGGAGACGAACTCGTCCTGGTAGACCAGGCTGAACATGTCGGGGCTGGCGGGGTCGGGCGCCAGGCGGCGGCTGGACAGGGTGGGGAAGTACTCGGAGCGCCCCTCCACCGAGGTGCCCACGAAGAGCCGGCTAGGCTGGCCCGGCTGCTCCAGGATGACGCCGGCCATGGCGTCGGCCTCGCGCCCGCCCGAGAGGTAGTGCTCCTTGCGCTGGTGCGGCTCGCCCAGCTTGGCCAGGTCGCCCAGGCGCAGCAGCTGGCAGACGCCCTGCCAGACGCTGCCGCAGGCCACCAGCCGCCCGCCCGCGTAGTCCAGCAGCAGCAGCTTGTTGACGTTGTCGGCCGGGGCCAGCGGGTGCTGGCAGAGCCGCACGGCGGGCGGCGGGTAGCACCGGGCGTCGTCCGGCACCGGCCCCGTCCCGTGCACCCGCAGCTGGCTCAGGTTGGCCGCCAGCTTGTAGACGCGGTTTACGGCGCCGGCAAAGACCTCGCCCGTCTCGCGGTGCACCGCCAGGTGGGTCAGCCCCCCGTCCGGCACCGAGAAGGAGGCCCAGGCAGCCGGGAGCAGCGGAGGGGGGGCCCCTGGCCGGGCTGGGGGGGGCAGCAGCAGCAGAGCCAGGGCCCCCCGAAGCAGGGGGGGGGCCCTGGTGGGGAGGGCGGGGGGGGGCAGGCCTGGAAGGGAAGAGATGGGGGGTTAGAGAGAGGGGGACCTCCCCCCTGCCAGAGAGCCCACCCCCAGCCCCCCACTTCCCCATGGCTGACCCCCCAACACCCACAGC
>NW_020691844.1:0-2980 GCF_002925995.2 Terrapene triunguis
TGCTCCAGCCCCAAAGCACCCACAGAGTTGGCACCGATGGCAGCAGGACAGCATGGGAGGTTTAGTCCAAACTCAGTGCTTGGTGTACAGAGGAAAATCAGGCATCTGAACCACATTTCCCATGATGCATCAACATCTCCTCAATTGGTGCATGTCTCATGGTCATGGTGCATCATGAGAGGCACCTGCAGCAGCAGGGGAAGGGGACAGGATAAGGTGGATTCAGGGGCTCTGTCTGCTGGCCCCTCTGGGGAGTGGGGCATAACCACATCACAGCATGTTCCAGCCATGCCCCCCAGTCCTGCCCCTGTGCTGGGACCGGCAGCAAAGACCTTCCCACCCGGTGTCATGGGGCCTCTGGCTCCTTCAGTCTGATCTGCCTGCTGGGGCAATGTCCCAGCACAGCCATCTCTGAGCCCGTCAAGTCACGGTCACGCCGCCTTCCCCCGCAGCAGGGAGGATGCAGCGTAGACAGACCCTTAGACACGGACTGTAAATTTCTCTCTTGCATCAACCTCAGATCGGCTGCGATAGGAGCTACCCAGGCCCTCTTCTAGAGGCAAGTTTGGGAGGCGGGGCTTATCTGCATGGGGAGAATAGACCGGACTACCTATTTCAGAATAACTACTCCACAATAACCACTCCAGAATAGCTCCACAGCACTGACTATTCCAGAGTCACTGCTCCTCCACAACAAGATTTAACCCAGCCTGAACAATACCCCTCCCCTACCCCAAAACGAGAGTGGAGATTCACACCCAAACCACCTGCCTCCTGGGGATCAATAAAAGCCCCCAAATACCCCCAGACCCATGAGAGCCGGCACCACGGACGCGCTCTCAGGAACCAGCCTCAGGCCGAACTGGGGCAGGGAATGGAGCCAAGGCTGGGTTGCTGTGAGGGTCAGACTGCAAACCGGTGGTACCAGAAGCCTCAAGCATCTGCCACACCCTCTATCAGTGTCGCTCTGTTACCTGAAGCTGCTGCAGTGGAAGCTGGGTGGAGACAGGGGTCCATGAACTGCGGCTCACCCCGGCTGTGTCCTCCCTCTGCAGATGGCCATCACCTTCCACAACCAAAATATCATGAACAGAACCCGCCGAGAGCACGCTGACTTTCTGAACGATAAGGTGAGTGTAGGGGGAGGGGTCTGTGCCCCTGGGTAGGGGAACCCAAGGCAACCATCCAAGCCATTCCACAGGCTACGGGATTTGGGACAGGAGATGGGAGTTCATATCTCCAGCTCCCAGGGTGGCTGCAGAGATGGGAGACTGTGGCACATGAGGCGCCCAATCTGAGTTGGGGGTTCTGCCCAGCACCAGCGTAACGGGGCCCCCAATATCAGGCGGGGAGGGCTATGCAGCACTGCACATGACAGGCGCTTGATTTCAGTCAGGAGATCTGTGCTGTGCCCAGCACGATGGGAGCCAGCCCTGATCTCAGTTGTGGGGGTGTCTGATCTCAGTTGGTGAGTGGGTCTGTGTGTTTCCTGGTGTGACATGAGCCCCAATCTTGGCCGTCTCTTCTCCTGGCTGCAGGACAGCAAATCCCGGAACATGTTTTACTGCTTGAAGGTGAGGCCAAGCAAGATGGCGGAGCAGTTCGTGGAACAGCGCATGGAGTTGCTGTGGTGGTGCCAGACGGACATGCAGGAGCCGGCGCCGGAGAAAGAGGCCCTGCTGATGGAGCTGGAGGCGGAGCTGAAGCAGGAGGCTGAGACCTTCCTGGAGACCTACAGGAAGCGCTTCAAGAAATTTGTCATTGCGGCGGGCATTGGCACGGGGGCACTGGTCCTGGCACCGGTCGGGGGAGCTGCCGGGGTCGGGGTCGCTGCTGCTGCACTCGATATAGCTCAGGCAGCAGCCATTGGAGCCGGGGTGGGCGCTGTGGCTGGGATGTGTGTGGGCGGGGGCGTGGGATGGGGAGTTGGTGAGAATGTCACCTGGAAGGATAATCAGAGGGCTGAGGCCACCGCCAGCCAAAGGGAACGGGGGGATGGCACTGAGGAGCAATCCGATGAAGCTCCCCTGATCAGAACAGTGCACCCCCAAGTCTGGGGTGACAAATAAGGTGATGGGGTTGCAGAGTGGCCAAGACACTTCAGCCACAAACCACCCTAGACCAGGGGAGCCACCCACCCACAGATTCTAAGAAAGGACATTGGGTAGAATCTGATCTGAAAAACCTCCAATGACTGTGTGACACACAGGCCCATCAGTACCAGCGGGCAGAGGGTTCAGTGGCCTGTGTCAGCATCTTGTAATGTATCAAATGCAAGCCGGGAGCACCCTGGGCATGAATATGCGTGTGTAATGTAGGCCTTGTCACGCAGTTTGGGGTCACACATACATGTAGATATGGAAAACTTGTTTTGAAGTCTGAATAAAGACAGGATTGGCCGACAAGTTTCTGCCAGACAAAGGATGTATATTTTCCCATGTCATAAATATAGAGGGAAGGGTAACAACTGCCTTACCTGTAAGGGGGTTAAGTAGTTCAAATAACCTAGTTGGTACCTGACCAGAAGTACCAATGAGAAGATATTTTCAAATCTGTGGGGGAAGGATTTGTTTGTTTGTTGTTGTGTGGGTTGAGCTCTGCCTCCCCAGGGCAATTCCAGCTCTTTGCTCATTTCTTCATGATACAAGGGGGCTTTAAGTACCAGCCATATCTCTACCACCCAGAGTTATTCCCTCCACAAATGTACAGTCTCTGTCTCCATGCTCTCCAGCTCCATCCAGGGCCGCTCACCGCTGACACAAGGAGCAAAGGGTAGCCAGGCACAAGCGATGTAATTATTGCGGTGGCTGTCGGCTGACATAAATTAGGTCAACTTAATTTTGGAGTGTAGACAGGGCCATAGTCTTGCTTTCATTACCGCTGTAGCTCCATGTTGTGCTATTAAGTGAAGCGTGCGCCTTGAGATGAAATCATTCCAGCTGCTGCATAGCATCCCTGTGGGACAGCACACCTGGTAGTT
>NW_020691845.1:0-2669 GCF_002925995.2 Terrapene triunguis
GAGCTTACCTAGTTCTTTGTTGAACCCTGTTATAGTCTTGGTCTTCAGAACATCCTCTGGCAAGGAGTTCCACAGGTTGACTGTGTGTTGTGTGAAAAAATACTTCCTATTTTTAGTTTTCAAACTGCTGCCTATTAATTTCATTTGGTGACCCCTAGTTCTTGAACGATGAGGAGTAAATAACATTTCCTTATTTACTTTCTCCACACCAGTCATGATTTCAAAGACCTCTATCATATCCCCCCCTTAGTCATCCCTTTTCTAAGATGAAAAATCCCAGTCTTCATAATCTCTCCTCATTTGGCAGCTGTTCCATACTCCTCCAGATCCCTTTCTTGAGTGGTAACAGCTAATTTAGATCCCATCATTTTATATGTAGAGTTGGGATTGTATTTTCCACTGTGCATTTCTTTGCATTTATCAACATTGAATTCTGAACATTGAACATTGCCATTTTGTTGCCCAGTCACCCAGTTTGGTGAGATCCTTTTGTAGCTCTTTGCAGTCTGCTTGGGATTTAACTATGTTGAGTAGTTTTTTTATCATCTGCAAATTTTTCCACCTCACTGTTTACCCCTTTTTCCAGATCATTTATGAATCTGTTGAACAGCACTGGTCTCAGTTCAGACCCCAGGGGGACACCACCATTTACCTCTCTCCATTCTGAAAACTGACCATTTATTCCTACCCTTTAACCAGTTACCAATCCATGAGAGGACCTTATTAGGTACCTGTATGGTACAATAATTCTGCATTGAATCAGTTGATTCAATTGCTTATTCTTTGGGGTGCAGAGACCCTCTGTTCTCCCCCTGGGGTGACAGAACCCTGATTGTCACATCTGTCTTTCAGGCTCTATCCCAGCCTCTCACAGAGATGTATCCTGCAGCCAACCCAGCTCAGGGAGCAGTGAGGACAGGTGATCTCATCCTGTCAACCCAAGCAACATGGGTCTCATTGAGGCTCAGATGGAAGATCCATGCATCTTGTGGAGATAAGAACCGTTGACTCTTCCTGCCACTTGGGGCTCTTGCAACAAACGGGGCTATTGCTCCTGGTTGGGAGCTTTCCCTATCCCTGGATCCCAGCCCTGGTACAGAGACCTATTTCTCATCACGATATCCTCATTTTATTCTCAGAGGATGTGTCCAAGATCCTGGATAATGTTTTCTGCAGGAGGTTTGAACGGGGAGAGATCACTCACTGTCAGGACCCAGAGGTCTTCAACCCAGGGCTATAGGGTTCATGGAAGCAGCCACACTCCAACCCTCCACCTGGAAGCCTGCTGAAAATTGCTTACCTAGGACCCATGAAGTTCAGCCCCAGTTTGAGGCTCCACTCCTGAGGTCCTATTGGAGGAGTCCCAGAGAAGCTAATTGGCCCTCTGGCCCTGCTTAAGGCAGCAGCAGGAAAAGGAAGCTGACAGAACACCAGGGCTGTTCCCTGTTCTGGACCGTGTGCTGCCTGTTTCTGCTGCTGCTCCCCTGGCTTGATTTCGTGGCATCTGATTTGTGGTTGTGATTGCAAGTTTCTCTTGTGCTTCTGATCTTCCAGAATCCTGACCCAGCTGACTCTCAACTCCTGTCATGTGAGTGTGGACTCTGGCTCTGACCAGTAGGTCTGGCTGCCCTTGACCCAGCCGTGACATTGTACAATTTCTCCAATGCTCTTTTTTGCTGTCCAGCAAGATACACCAGTATCTTGGCTCCCAAGGTCCTGGTTGCCTGCTATTCAAGGGCTGAGGGGTAGTGTTTGTATTGCCCCCACCCCCACCCCAGCTGCTTTTCCTATGGGAATCTCCCTAGAGCAGAGGAGAAATCTCCTCTTTTCTTAGGATCAGTCCCAAGAGTAATTCCACCCACCCTGGCCTCACCTCAGCTACTTTGTTGACCTGGGATCAGGGACCACTTTTGAAGCCCTTAGCATGTGGGTGGAGGTGGGAGCAGAGGCTGAAGCTCCAGCAGTTTCCACCAAAGAACACCACCTTGTCTTTCTATGGTCTGACTAGGGCTCACCATCCATCTTGGAGCTGAACACCAAATGGGAGCTGATAGATTGTCCTTGGTGGGCCATGTTCTTGTGTGTGATGGAGCTGTGTGCCAGAGAGGGCCAGGAGAAGATGCACCACGCATGGCCAGGACTGGGCTAAACAGTCTGTAATGGTAGGTGAGTCAAAGCATGGCCACATATAGATACCTTAGGCATCCGTGGATACTGAATCTGGGCCCTTCGCTGCCAAGAGCACAACTCACTCCAATTTGAGTCATTACGGTAGTGACCCCTACCAGCCCCTCTGAGGGGGTCAGTATTATCTCTGTTAGCTGGCGCACAGGGATGGAAAGCAACTGGCTGCAAGGTCACACACAACATCACTGCCAGAGACAGGAAGGAAGCATGGTACTGATACCAGTCCAGCTCCAACCACTAGACTCCACCCGCCTCTAAAGCAAGAGAACCCCAGGAGCCCTGATTCTGACAGCTAGGCCTTAAATGACAAGACCAACCTCCCTCCCACTCAGGAAGCCATAGAAAGGGACCATCTGCTGAGCTCCCCTTTGCAATGACACTGTCAGAGACCATTGCTAGTGGGTGCCAAGTGACTGAGCAGGGAACTCCTTGAGAGACTCCTAGAGACTTGCAGGTGTTTCACTGTGACCCTCTGGGGTCCG
>NW_020691846.1:0-2057 GCF_002925995.2 Terrapene triunguis
GGAAAAGGAGGGAATGAGAAACCGGGGAGAAGACGAGACCGAGGGCAAGAGGAGAACAAGGGGGCGAAGGAGAAAACGGGACCGGAGAGGAGAAAACCGAGAAAAGAACCCAGGTGTCCGGCACTCACCTCCAGGTCAGCTCCTTGACAGGCCAGACGCTGCCACTGTGGGCGTAACGCTTCCGCCGGCGCATCAGCTCCGAGGTGCCGATGATGTCGGGGAGGGAGCAGCGCGGCTGGTCCATCATCACCAGGGTCCTGTCGTCTGCAGAGAGAGCGGGGATAGAACCCAGGCATCCGGGCTCCCAGCCCCCCCTCCTCTAGCCCACTAGACCCCACTCTCCTCCCAGAGCCGGGAGAGAACCCAGGAGTCCGGGTTCCCAGCCCCCTCGCTCTAACCACTAGACCCCACTCCCCTCCCTGACCCAGGAAGAGAACCCAGGCGTCCTGCCACACCTACCCAGAATCCCCGTCTCCTGCAGTCCCGCAAATTTCTGCATCATTCTGACGGCGTCATGCAGCCCTTCCTCGGTCTGGAGTCGGGCCTGCATGGGGTCTGGGGGGGGCAGGTACCCGTAGCGGGTCAGCCAGTCCTGGGGGGGGGAGGAGGGGAGGATAGCAAGGAAAGGGTTAAAAGCCTGAGAGAAGGGGGCAGCTCCCAGCTACTCCAGTCCTGGCCTCTTCCAGCGGGGGGCACTGTGGGGAGAGGGAGGGGCGCTGTGGGGAGAGGGAGGGGCGCTGTGGGGGGCTCTCGCTCCCTGCACCCCCCCATCCGGTCATGGGCTCAGAGCTCCCATTGTTCAGCCAGAGGCAAGCGAAGATCAAACAGACGCCCCCGGGTTTCCCTGCCCCCCCCATTTCCTCTGCCTCCCCCCAACCCCAGCTTGCTGCTGGATGGGGGGCGGGGAAGGGAACGGGGCGAACGACCCGGCCCAGTTGCAAGGCACAGGGGGACGGGACCTAGTGGATCCCTTCCCAGAGAAAAGGATCACTCGGGAATCCAGGAGGTGAGCGGCTCTGGGAACCAATCGCCCCCCCCCCACACAAAAAAACCTGACCCAAGCAGGGTCCCTCGCACCTGGAGCTGGGATCTGACAGCTGAGAGTCAATGGATCCTTCCCACCAGAGACCGATCGATCCACGCACCGGAGACCCACTCGAATCCACCAGATCCCTCCCAAGGCGCAAACAATATGGGAGCCCAGTCAATCCTTCCCGCAATGGGCGAAGGCGGGATCGAGTGGGTCCACGCTCCGAGGCAGACCCAGGATTGGGGGGTTATTGGATCCAGTTGATCCCAGCCATGGGAGTCAGGGGGCAATGTGACCCGATGGAGGTGAGCGGGATCTTGTCGATTCTCCCCACTGGGGTCTGGGACCCATTGGGGCTTTCCCAGGGGGTGGCGTGTGGGGTACAGGATCAAGTGGATCTTCCCCACAGAGCCAGGCAATAAGTGCTGGGATCCAGTTGATCCCACCCATGATACAGATCGGATCGAGTCGATCCCCTTGACCATTTGGACACGGAGGGGATCCCTCATATGGTGGGATCTAGGAGATCCCCACAAGAGCCAAACAAAGCAGCCACCCAGCGGATCACCTAGGGCAGCAAATAAACATGGGACCTAGCCGATCCCTCTGCTGAGGCAGGTGGAAGCAGGATCCACTGGGATCTACCCACAGCAGCGGGATCCAGTCGGTCCTTTCCCAGGTGACGAGGGGTGTGTGGCTGCTGGGAGCGAGTCACTCCCCAGTCAGGGTCGTGGATTGGATCCCGGGGGATCTGGGATCCAGTGGGTCTCTCCCGGGGGAGGGGAGAGGAAGCAGCCAGGAGTTAATGGGTTTCTCGCCTCCAGTCTGCCGGCGCCTGCGGTGAGGAGTAACTCGAACCGCCGGTCGATTCCCAGCCCAGAGCATCTGGCAGAGACAGGGGTGCCCCGCCTCCACCCTACTGCCCTTCCAGGGGACCCAGGCGTCCCGGCTCCCCTCCCCCACCCTACTGCCCTTCCAGGGGACCCAGGCGTCCCGGCTCCCCTCCCCCACCCTACTGCCCTTCCAG
>NW_020691847.1:0-6492 GCF_002925995.2 Terrapene triunguis
GGGGCTAGCCTGACGCTTTTCTGTCTTTTTGTTTGTGTTTTATATTTATATTTATTTATTTTTTGGATTGTCGTGACCTGATGTGAGGGGTTTGGAGGTGGGGAAGATAGTCGCTACTTCTGACATTTTAAAAAATGAGATGATAAAATGATCAATAAGAAGTGTGCTCCAGAACTCAATTTGTAGGAAGACACTGTGAAAGGAAGGCTGCTCTCAAACTCTGAGGATTTGGAAGTTAGTTCATTAGGGAAGCAGATTAGCCTTTGTCAACGAATAAAACCGAGCTCCTTGGATGTTTTGTCAGCTGATTCCATGTTTATTTTGTACCATTTCTTTGTCTCTCCCTACCTATATATTACTTAAATGCTTCTATGAAAAGCTTTCCTCAAGCAAGGATGTGAGTTTCATGCCAAAATGCAGCTTGGCGATCACTAGGAAGCGAAAATGTCCATTTATTTAACGGATCCTGCTATAGGATGTCTTGATCTGGCTGCACAAATCACCACACACACAAAAACCCTTGAGGCATCCACTTAACTCTGCTTTTCAAGTGCCAATAACATTCTCAGCTAATGTCAAAAGAGCAACACTGGAATCAGAGTGTGTTTTTGTGTATCTTTTCCACGCTGCGCAAAGACTTAAGGACAACAAGGTTTACAGATAAGAAAGCCTGCCCCAAGAAACCCTGTCTCCCAGCTCCCGTATAAGATTGTCACTTGCCTCCAACAGTGAGACAGAAGAAATGCTTGCAGATGGCAAGGTTTAACTGTCTCTAGTGCCATTCTATACACACACACGCACACACAGGTGTGTGCACGAACAATATTAATAATTAGCTCCTCCTTTTGGCCTTTATGTACTGTTCTTGAAGGGGAAAATTAAGAAATACAAAGTTTGGGGGGAGAGGCTCAAAGAAATTCAGCGGGTTGAAATTGTTTTATTAAATTGATGGAGGCCTAAGGGCACAACTACTATGCATAACCTCTCTGCATTATAGCACGGTCCACAGATCAAGCATTGATATTCATACACAAGGGCCTGCCAGCTGTTACCATTGCATACACGCAGCCATGACTGTGTGGCTTTGTTATTTATGCCCCCCAAAAATTAATGAAGTATGCATTTGTTTTAAGTTCCTATAAAAATCTGATGTGGGCCAACATCCGCACTGTGATATTTTGTGGTGCAAGAGGCTAATCTTTCAGCAGCTGCATTTTCAGTGTTTGTCAGAGGCAACAAAGATGTGATCAGTTATCTAGTGCTTCGGCGCAGCACCGCACTTATCCTGCCTCCATAAAACTGTGTTCCTTTAGGTAGCAAAATACAGGCTGCGGGACGAAGAGGATCATAAATAAGATGAGGAAGTAGAAAATGCACGTCTAGTTATTCAGTTGACAATGAATTGGCTAGTCTGCGCTCTTGCATTCTGCAGTGCTTCGGTGCAGGGAAACTGCTCTTTGCATCAGCTGATTTTAAAAACCTTAACTACCCAGAACTCCCTGCTATCTAACATAATGTCTCTAAAGATCTAGTCATTCCATTGAAAGTTCCCTCAATTACCCCAAACCCCCATATTCCAAACTTTTCCATATTCTCCCCATGACACTAGAATCGTTGAGGCCGTGCGGTGAAGCAAGGAACTGGGAGATTTTAGAGAATCCATCTAAGTTATCGCTGCGATGAGGACAAATTAAGCTCTAACAATCTGAAAGAAAAATCTCAGCGCTAGTAACAAAAACAAACAAAAAATCAAATGCAACATTTTCAATAGATTTTCTCCCCAGACAATCCCCAGTTATACAATCAGAGATGAGCCATTTCTGCTGTATGTTAAATCAGCCACAGCCTTTTAAAACTAGCAACTCTCCACATAAAAGTTTTACTGAATTGAAATATTCTGCAGTTATTTCTATCCAGCCCCTTTCAATACAGGTTGTGGCTCTGATTCTGATCTCATTTACATGGCAAATACAGAGTAACTGCATTGGGCCGGATATTCTGCTGGTGGAAATAGACACAGCTCCAGTGAAATGAAGGATTTATGTCAATTTATTACAGTAGCTGAGGATCTGGCCCTTTACTTCAGTAGAGTTAGTGGATATATGCACCAATCCAAATGAGTGCAGAACTGCCCCCATGTCTTCATGGTTTGTTAGCATCTCTAAAAATATTCCTGCTAGAATTCTAAAAATCACTTGTCAACTTACGTCTTCATGCAATTTGATGTATTTACATTTTCCCTTTTCTTTTTTTCCATAAAGCAGAGAAATACCTACACAGAGAGACAATAAAGTGCTAATATTTAAATAAAAAAAATTCTCCTTTGAAAGACAGTGCACTTTTACCCCAGTAGCCAAACTAACTACAAACATCAGCTTTGCTTTCCATTTAGGTTTAGTTTACACAGTGTTAAGTGCAGCAAAAAAAAAAAAAAAAAAAGTGGTTTTGCTTAAGGATAAAAATTCACTTCATGCTTGGATTGTCCATTAGGTTATTTATGTTATAATCCAGAAAGGAAAGCTGTTTATCCTCATATTATGAGTTAAACCTATAGTAACCAGAAAACCGTCACATTAGATATTTGGTTGGTTTATGCTGAAGGCTTTCGAGTCATTAACAAAGACCCCCACCCCACCCTACCCTTTTCAAAAAGGGAGAGCAGATAAATTGAATTTAAATACACAGTGAAAGACTAACCTAGAATGAATGTTTGTAATCAATTAACTAAACAATGCTTTAAGTGAGTAATATAATATAAACTACTCCATAACTACAACTAAATACTGCTCATTTCAGTACAGCAATTGTTCCAAGCACAAGAGACTGAACTGTGATTATGAAGAAGGGGAATCTGGGGTTGTCCATATTCTAGAGGAATTTTTTTTTTTTAATTTACTTAAGACAAGCAACAACTCTACAGGTGCCCCAGGGCCCAATGTCTTGGCATTAAAAGCTTTGGTGTAATTTTAGTTTCTTGGCTCATTCAAATATTTAAAAAATGTTTACACCACTTTGAGATAGTCCTAGGAAAAGTTTTAACTTTCATCCACCTTTTCTTTTCACACAGGCACACCTCAACTTTAGCTCAGTCTGACGTTAAATGAAGAAATAACAATGAAAACACATTTTTATACGAAAATAAAACTGGAAGAGCAAAGAGTAATAGACGAAATATTCTTATGCCTAGTGTTTTGAATGCAGACTTGCTCTACTCTGAATCACAGTGAAGTCTCTTTAAAGATTCTTCTTTACCAGAGAGAAAATGGTCACATCTTTATAGAATATTGCACTCATTTCTGTGATTCAGTTAATGATATAAAAATGTTCTCTACTTGTATTTCCACTGACTCCACAATGCTCAGAACCATTTTAAAACATTTCATTGGTATCACCTAAACTCCCTGCAAACATTTATATCCCTCAAAATTCACAACTAATGTGGTACTAAGCATAATATTTATTCATTTTATACCTCTGCAGTATACGCTGCAACTTTTTCTTAGCTCCAATACTAGCAACATAAGAATATTCTAACTTCTATGCTGGGTTTAATAATGTGTATAATTGTCATTAAAATGTTTTTCTGGCTGGTTAGGTCCATCTATTAGTTTTCAACAAAAACGAGAGACTACTGATTATTGTCAACCCCATAGGAATATATGGAACTTAGAAATGAAATCATAAATCATTAATACAATCATAAAAATAACTTTGCTGCTGACTGTACTTGAAGGTGCACTAAGTCAACAGTTTTACAATCCAGATGTGGTATTACAGAGCTGCAACTGTGAGGCTAACGTTACCTCACTTTCCATGTAAAGCCCTGATTTTCAAGGGTTTGTGTTTCAGGGAGAATTATTACCTTAAACCTTCCCCGCAACGGAAAGAAATGTGAAGAAAGATGACGTAATTGAAAAGAAAAAAATCTTTTTTGTTTTGGTTTAAAAGAGAAAACAATAGCTGAACAGACAGACCGACAGAAAGACAGACGGGGCTCCCCATTTTATTACTTTCAGATGTTTGAATAAAACAGTGACACTTTATCAATCTGCACATGTTGGCTTTCTTCAAACTAACAGGCTAGATTCATTCACTGACTTCAGGGGACTTACATCATGAGTGAATTTGGCCCAGACACTTTCAGTTGGCCAAGACATGGAAGTTTAATAGACACCACATGCACAGTAGCTGCTCTTCCAAATGTTTTATCGCCCGAAGAGTTCAACTCCATTGAAACCCTTGAAACTAAACAACTCCCTTGAATCAATACGGTTCTGCCCTTTGACACAACGGGCCGACCGTAACGTATCAAGGAATTCAGACAATCGTTTTTTTCCCCGCTTCTCTCCACTGTGACAATATTTCCAACCCACTGTAAATAAGTGATTCCTTTGATAGATTCAACCGTGTCATGCAATGCTAATGGTTACTCCGTCTTTTTTAAACTCCCTAAATGACACACTGTAAAAGGAAATGGGGGGAAATTGCAGGTGTATCAAGGATAAAATATTAAGGGTTAAAACCATAAATCCCAGGTAATTCAGAAGCCAAGTCTCCAACTTTATCCTAGATGCAGCAGTCTTTCCTGAGACTATGCCATCTGTCCCAGAACCAACTAAGCCTGCCACATATAGGTACAGTGTGGTGCGTTAAGAACAGAGGGCCTGATTTTCACAGTTACCGAGTGCTCACAACTCCAGCTGAAAGCAGTGAGAACGGCTGGTGATCAGTTCCTCTGAAAAATAGAACCAGGGCTTCCTATCATGTATGATTCACTGGGTTAATGCTGACATTAACCAACAAACTTGCAACGGTCTGTTCCCATCAACGCCTGCAATTTAATTTTTGTTTTTAGTAAGAACACTGATTTGTTGATCACTGGCCTCCGAATCCCTGAAATAACATTCAGACTCAGGAAACAAGAAGTCATCGGATTTGCAACACAAAGACAGGTTTTGTTCTGATAAACATTTTTGCAGAGAAAGCCAGCCTTGCAACTAGCAGGCATGAAAGGTCATTTTAAATATTGTTTCGTACCGGAACTTCTGTCAACCTCCCTTTTAAAAAAAAAAAAAGGTTGTTTTTAAGTGTTAAGAATAAAAAAAATTAGACTGATTATTATTAATTATTTAAACAGAGAGCACACAGCATGTCCTAAGAGCTTTCCAAGCACAGAGGACAGCACCGTCTGCGCCTTAAAGTCTGATCACTGTGAACCTGTTGCTTTCACACTGGAGCAGAGACCAAGGCACTACCAGATACCCCACCATTGGCCTGACACAGGGTGGCATACTTTAAACCGTATGAGGCTGCAGAGAAGTGGCTCCCGATTTATTATGCACAGGGGGCATTCATTCCTGCTGTGCTATGAAAAAGCAGCATCCGCAGAGACCCAAAGAGGTGAATGATTTCCCAAGGAGGGAGAGATTGGGAACGGCTGGGCCCGCTTCTATAAAGGCCATACACAAAGTAAATAACCTGCCCCCACCCAACCGGTAAATTTACCAGTGGCATTTTAGTCACTCTGCTAATAAAGATTAAGCATGGGGTTCCCACATACACACTCCATGCCATGATTTTTTTTTTAAACTAACAGCCCATTCATGCCTTGAAAGATTATTATTGCCTTTTTCTAATGGGGGGGGGGGAGAAAACCAATGCAACCCAGGTCATTTTTCTACACCATAACCCCTTCAAAAAGTGTGCATAGAAAATTTTTAAAGAGACAGTAATTAATTTTAGAGGGGCAACCTAGATTGAGTTGAATGGGAGCAGAGGACAACCTGAATTGCATGGATTGGGGGGGGGGTTAGTCTGGATTGAATTGTTGGGAGCAAGGGCTAACCTGGATTATATTAAAGAGGAGTAACCTGGATTGAGTGGATGCAAGCAGGGGTGAACACAGATTATACTGGAGTAATCTGGATTAAGTGGGGCGAGCAGGAGTGAACCCAGATTACATTTAAGAAAAGTAACCTGCATTAAGTGGAGGGACCAGGGGCTAACCCAGATTACAATAGAGTAACCTGGATTGAGTGGGGTGGGCACAGGAGTGAACCTGAATTACAATAAAGAGGAGAGATCTGGATTGAGGGGGACAGCAGGAGTGAATCCAGATTACATTGGCATGACCTGGACTGAGTGCAGAGAAAGGGGGTAACCCGGATTACAACAGAATAACCTGGATGGAGTTGGGTGGGAGCAGGAGTGAACCCGGATTAGTGATCTGGATTGAGTGCGGGGAAAGGGGGCTAACCTGGATTACACTAAAAAGGAGTCACCTGGATTGAGTGGGGGTGGGAGCAGGAGTGAACCCGCATTACACTGGAGTGCCCCGGTTGAGTGTGGGGAAATGGGGTAACTCGGGGTACATTATAGAGGAGTAACCTGGATGAAGTGGGGTGGGAGCAGGGGCGATCCCGGATTGCGTTGGAGTGACCTGGGGGAGCAGGAGTGAACCCGGATTACACTGAAGTAACCTAGATTGAGTGC
>NW_020691848.1:0-1329 GCF_002925995.2 Terrapene triunguis
CTTCATAGGTCATGTTCTCAAGACCTTTAATCATTCTTGTTGCTCTTCTCTGGACCCTCTCCAATTTCTCCACATCTTTCTTGAAATGCGGTGCCCAGAACTGGACACAATACTCCAGCTGAGGCCTAACCAGAGCAGAGTAGAGCGGAAGAATGACTTCTCGTGTCTTGCTCACAACACACCTGTTAATACATCCCAGAATCACGTTTGCTTTTTTTGCAACAGCATCACACTGTTGACTCATATTTAGCTTGTGGTCCACTACAACCCCTAGATCCCTTTCTGCCGTACTCCTTCCTAGACAGTCTCTTCCCATTCTGTATGTGTGAAACTGATTTTTCCTTCCTAAGTGGAGCACTTTGCATTTGTCTTTGTTAAACTTCATCCTGTTTACCTCAGACCATTTCTCCAATTTGTCCAGATCATTTTGAATTATGACCCTGTCCTCCAAAGCAGTTGCAATCCCTCCCAGTTTGGTATCATCCGCAAACTTAATAATCGTACTTTCTATACCAATATCTAAGTCGTTAATGAAGATATTGAACAGAGCCGGTCCCAAAACAGACCCCTGCGGAACCCCACTCGTTATGCCTTTCCAGCAGGATTGGGAACCATTAATAACAACTCTCTGAGTACGGTTATCCAGCCAGTTATGCACCCACCTTATAGTAGCCCCATCTAAATTGTATTTGCCTAGTTTATCGATAAGAATATCATGCGAGACCGTATCAAATGCCTTACTAAAGTCTAGGTATACCACATCCACAGCTTCACCCTTATCCACAAGGCTCGTTATCCTATCAAAGAAAGCTATCAGATTGGTTTGACATGATTTGTTCTTTACAAATCCATGCTGGCTGTTCCCTATCACCTTACCATCTTCCCTGGCACAGAAGTTAAACTAACTGGTCTGTAGTTTCCTGGGTTGTTTTTATTTCCCTTTTTATAGATGGGCACTATATTTGCCCTTTTCCAGTCTTCTGGAATCTCTCCCGTCTCCCATGATTTTCCAAAGATAATAGCTAGAGGCTCAGATACCTCCTCTATTAGCTCCTTGAGTATTCTAGGATGCATTTCATCAGGCCCTGGTGACTTGCAGGCATCTAACTTTTCTAAGTGATTTTTAACTTGTTCCTTTTTTATTTTATCTGCTAAACCTACCCCCTTCCCATTAGCATTCACTATGTTAGGCATTCCTTCAGACTTCTCGGTGAAGACCGAAACAAAGAAGTCATTAAGCATCTCTGCCATTTCCAAGTTTCCTGTTACTCCCTCTTCACTAAGCAGTGGGCCTACCCTGTCTTTGGTTTTCCTCTTGCTTCTAATGTA
>NW_020691849.1:0-3053 GCF_002925995.2 Terrapene triunguis
AAGACAAAATGGAGGGGACTCCCAAAGGTTTAAATAGACTTTATCTTGTGGGTGGAGACCCACTACTCTCTCCTATGCAAAGTCCAGCTCCAAGATGGAATTTTGGAGTCACATGGGCAAGTCACATGTCCATGCATGACTCAGTTTTTACAGGCGGCAGCCATGGCTTACCTGCTACCTTGAACATCCTCATGTAGACTTCTTATGTGGATTGGAGCCCCCCAAGATCCATTGTCCCTTAAGTGCTTCTTGATTGGGCACTTAATTTGCACATTCCTTTCTTAAGAAGCTGACCAAATGCTTTACAAAGGCTACTTAAAAATCAAGCCAGTGCCCAGCCAATATTCATAACTTCGAATACAAAAATGATACGTGCATACAAATAGGATTAATAGATTCAGTAGATTATAACCTTTACAGAGATATGTTACATGGCATATGTAGCATAAATCATATTCCAGTTATATTATATATACATTCATAAGCATATTCCCATGAAGCTTTATGGGGTACACCGTCACAGACCCAATGAAGCTATGGCCACTTTTTACCAGCTGAAGGTCTGGTCCATGGTGTTTAAGACTGACGTTTTCCTAGCCTGGTTTGGTTTGTAAACTTCTACCTCAGTCACCATCTCAGCGCCACATGCAGTGTCAGGGGGAAAGCCAGGAACTGAGCTGAGAGTTCTATGGGCCGGTCGAGTGCCTTAAACCCAAGATCAGCCTTCGTCACTGTGCAGGGATCACTGGGTGTCAGTGTTATGTCCTGATGGTGGTAACCAGCCCTGTTCTCTCTCTCCCTGTGTGTGTGTCCTGCTGCATTGAATGAGTGTTTCAGTGTGCATGTGTGTCTGTCTGTTATTGCCATGTTGGGGGAAGTAGGTTTTGTGTGTGTGTGTGATTCCTGCCCCCTGGTGGAAAAATGAATCCTGTTCGGTGTGTATGTGTATTGTGTTAGTGTGTGTATGTGTGTCTTGTTACCCCTTTCTGGAAGCAATAAGATTTGCTCTCTGTGTGTGTGTACTCTTACTGCCCTTTTTGGATGGACTGCAATCTGTGTGTGTGTGTGTGTGCACACATCCAAAATGAATATCAAAGTTTTGTACAGTGTGGCGTATTTTGGCAGGTGGTGTGGGTTGCCGATTGACATAGGTTTGTTGTTCCATGTGCATGTGGAAGTTAAGCATAATAGGGGCTGTTACAGGTAAAGGCCAATGTACTTTGATGCAGCTAGGTGGGGTCCAGGACTAGCATAGCAGAGTGTGTGTGTATGTGCGCGTGCGTGCATACGCATAGGAGATGAAAAGTGCAAGCTTCTTTGTGATGCATTGAGACAGCTCAGCACTGCCCCAGGACTGGACTGGCAGGTCAGAATCAGCAGAAATACCAGAGCTCTGAAGATGGCAGGCCTGGGCTAGCAAGGGTCAGGATTGGTGCATTCAAAGAGGGCTGTGTGGGTGGGCGTGAACTTGACTAACAGAGGGTCAGGACTGAGGAGCATTGTCAGTGGTGTGCATTTGGGGTAGGACAGCAATGACAGAGGGGTTGTAGCTCATTATTGTGATGTGTTGGCAGAGCTGGGGAGCAGTTTTGGGACAGGAATAGTAGTGGTAATGTAAGTCAGGACTGAGGCATGTCACCAAAGCTGTGAAAGGAGCCAATCCTGGGATAGCAGAGGGATTGTGGGTCAGGACTAATGGGCTTTAGCAGAGATTGGTGGGGGGGGAACACACTAAAGCTGGGATAGCAGGGGCTGCAGATCATGACTGAGAGGCAATGACAGAACTGTGCATGGATGAGGGGAGCTCAGGGTGCTGCAGATCAGGATTGAAGTGGATGAGTAGAGTTGTGTCAGGGGGGACCCATGGCTGGGATAACAAGGGGCTGCAGGCTGGCATTGAGGTGCATCATCAGACCTGTGTGTGTGAGAACCCAGAGATGGAACAATGGAGGGGGCTGTGGGTTAGGATTCAGGGCATTGGCAGAGCTGGGGTTCATGGGCAGGACAGCAATGCCTGTCACAACCCAGGTACATTGCCTGAGCTCTGTCACTGAGGCCTAGAAACCTGGAATTGCCTTTTGCTCACCACACCTGGGCCAGGCTGTCTTCGCTAACCTAGTGGGAATCTGAGGTTTGTTTACATGTCAGTTTCATTGCAGTCATCTCTCCCCCTTACATTCCCTCACTACCTGAGGGTCTGATGGAATTTATGAAGGAAGGGATCACCGTTCACAGGGGCTGGGAATGAACGGCTTGACCCCTTTCACTTTAACCATTGAGGGCTACTTGAGGGAACAGACCCATCACTTTCTTTGTCTAACTTTAATCAATGCCTCTCACTTTCTTTTCTAATCAGCCGCGAGGGAACTTCCACTGAGACCTGCATTTCCCAGCAGCTTTTCCATTCTAATGGCCCTCAATGGGACTCATTAAAATAACGAGTAACTTTGTTTCTGCCCCGGCCCATAATTACTTGAGAGGTTTGTTAAATCTCCAGCCAGTGCCCAGGTCTCAGTTGGGTTTAATATTCCTCAGAGTGCTTGATTAAGGCAAGAGAAGTTTTAATGACCTGTGTGTCCGCCTGTACATCTCTATAGAGTCACAGGTGCTGCATGCCTAATTGGAGAGATTTCTTTTTAGTAGGTGTGTTGCTAATCAGGGTGGTTTTAACAAGCACACAATGAAGTAGCTTTTATTTTTTTAAATTATTTTTATCTGAGCAAAGAATCAGTGAAATTAACTTGTTCCAAATAAAACTGATCAGGGGTCCTGCTAATGGGGCATCTGTCACAGGTCTGTGATCAGATCTATAGAAACAGCTGCATCCTTAAGGTCAAGCACCTTATGCACCATGGACAGACTGTTCATTGCCACTTCTCTGATCAGTCACCAGGGACCAACAGAGCACTTGTTAAAGTCTATCCCCTTGCCTCTGCTGTCCTTAGCACAGTGTTAGTCACATTGCAAGGCTCGTCGGCTCCAATTCCCACCTGCTTTGACTGTGAAATTAGCTGCACAGAATGAGAAGGGATGTTCCTTAGTTACCAAAAATC
>NW_020691850.1:0-4019 GCF_002925995.2 Terrapene triunguis
CCCACTCACCTCCTCAGCCCCCCCACCCCCCGGCTCGCCTACTCACCCCCCGCCACTGCCCGCCCGCTCATCTCCTCAGCCCCCCTCCCTCACCCGCTGCTTGCCTACTCACCCCCCGCAGGCCGCACACTGCGCCCACGCAGGCCGCATGTTGTGCAGGCCTGCTCTAAAGCAACCACACTCGGCTGAGCAGGATAGAGGGGCTTCCAAGGAATCTCCTATGACCCTCCTTGTTGGAAGGATGAAGGCTGTGATGAGGGGCAGGGAGAAGATTCAGCGCTCAGAGGGATAGAGGGGATCTCACAGAGAGGAAAGGAAAGTGAGTGCTCCTGGGAAGTTACTTTGCTTTAAAGGACACGTGAAGTGTCCCTGCAGCTTCAGCCATGTGCTGGCAGGAACTGGGAGTGCTGCAGAGGCAACACACTCTCAAGCAGGGTGATGGGGAGAGAAAGGAACACCTCAAATCTTCATGTGGAGACCGTTCCAGCTGTCTCAAAGAGCAACTTTCACTGGCTCAACAGGGAGAGGCTTTTCCCATCATGTGACAAAGAGAGGCTCTCCACAGTCCAGGGCATCCAGTGTAAGGAGTGTGTATTTTACGCTCCCTAGTTAAACCTGTCTCTTTCCCCTTAGTAGAGAGGCTAATGTCATCAGCACTCTGGAGTTACCTTAGCTTGCGAACGCAGCTGACTGCTGATTGCTGCAAGCTCCTCTGTTGCCATCCTGCAGTGTGGAAGACTTAGGCAGGTAGGACCCGGTTGCCAAAATCCAGCCAGAGACTCATCAAATGCAACCTTCTCAGTGTTTATTCTGTCAAGCAGCAAATCCACTAAGAGATCAAAAGTAACAGGAGTTACTAGGGCTGCAGGGAAGGGAACCCACTTGTTTACCACACTGTTAGACTTGCCTCAGCTAGTGCCCAAGTCAGGGAACTTGGAAAAGGCCAAACTGAAGTTTTAAAAAGCAGAAGCTAGATTCTTTCCTCTCTCTGCTTGAATTATACAATCACATGTAGAGTCATTAGAACAGGCAGGTCTGCGCACCATGGAACCACTGTATGGATAACCAATAAGAGGGGCTTGAAATGGCCATTGCTTTGCTACATGGGTACAGAAGTTGCCTGGATTTTAAACCAAAGGCATCAACAGCTCTTACAAAATAAAAATAAAGAAGGTATAATCATCCATTTGAGACACAGCAACAACAGATGATTGCACAACGCAATGGATATTCCTACAGAACCTCAATGCTAGGGTAGCAAATGCTTTTCAAATGCTTGAGACAAACAGATTGTTACCTTTGGAAGAGATGCTGGTTGTGTTCAGACGCTGCTGTAATAGAGAAAGAGAAACCAGATTAAGTGGTAAAGACACTAAAGGACAAGGGAAAGTTACACACACAGGAAGGAGTGGTAGGGTATCTCACATTGCTTTCCACATTGGATCTGTCTTTAAATCGAAGCAGGATGGGGTGTTAACACCAAAGGACAGATTAGGAAGTGCCCTCGTGTTCTCAATGGTGACTCCTCAAATCAACTAAATTGCAACAACGGTGATTGAGGAGTGGATAGAGGAACAGAAGGGTGAAGTATGTGGGGAAATCCAGGAGGGAAACTAGTTGAAACAGAAATGAATTCAGGGAGGTCCTATGGTCTGTGTTATACAGGAAGTTGGACTAGATTTCACAGTGGTCCCTTCTGACTTTTTAATCTATGAAAAATGTTCACAAAAGACATGGTTTTAATTATGTGAAACAATTACCATATTAGGTACATCAGGATAGTCAGAGAACTTGGAAAAATCTAACAGCATTCCTAGCGCTCTCTCTAGCCAGACTGAAACTGCAATGTAAGTGGGTCCCTTCCCCCATGGCTGATTACT
Source organism: Terrapene triunguis (assembly GCF_002925995.2). Lineage (NCBI taxonomy): Eukaryota > Metazoa > Chordata > Testudines > Emydidae > Terrapene > Terrapene triunguis. The sequence continues at coordinate 1,881 of NW_020691850.1, forward strand.
TAGGAGTAGCACCAGTAGCTTTAAAACAATAGTGTACCTCTAGCACCCTCTTTGCCCATAATCTCTGAGGCACAGAATAGTTCAGGGCTTGTCCAAACAGTAAATTGGGACAGAGGTGGGAACAGAACTCAGCAATCCCAAAGCACAGTTCCCCACTCTAAGCACTAGACCACTCTCCCCCTAAAGTTATTGCTGCCTTCTCTATAACACAGCCATCTGTCCTGGCTCTAACGATAAAATAATACATCTCAGAGCTGCACGTCATACTACCCACAAATTGGCTCCCTTTCACGTTAATCCATGCTTTTATGGGGTAGATATCGCAGCAAGGCCTGACAAAACCCGAGGTGCTCATCCACTGGTCTTTAAAGAAAACCACTTGCATCTATCCAAAAGAGCACACCCCTTCCTCTGAACTGTCGTATAATAAAGGTTCTGCAGGGCTGACAGAATAATCCTGCTCAATAAAAGATCCAACTTTCTTGGGAAAGTCAAGAGAATCTCTCTTCACTGAAGGGACAAAAATGAGCTACACAGAGGACCTTGAGGATATAATTTCCATAAGTATCTGCAGTAAACATGGAGGTGGATTTTATCTGGGCAAAGAGGCCTGGATTGTGATGTTTGCAAACAGTGGACAGCCATCCAGTTCTAGAAGTTGCTTATTACACAGGAATTAGGTGCTTCCTCTCAGTCCCGTGCCCTATCCATGCTGCATTCCCATTTCATCCCTTTTCTCTTCTAGGGCCTTGGATCACCCTGAGGAATCGCTCCCTCCTCCTGGGCATTTTTGTCCTTGAAATATTTGCAGAAGCATTTCAATTTTCATCCCTTCTAAGGACACTGGAAGCCTTGATCGCTCCAGTCTAGCACTGAAAAAGACCTGTGTGAAAGTCATTTTTCCTGAATCCAACTATCAATGTCAGTCTCTAGAGGGCAGGGAACTCTACAACCATTACAATACTAGCCAAAGCAGCTACAAAACCCAGTCCTGGTGACTTCACCTACAGCGATGTTAGCAACATAGTTCAAGGAACCAAGGGATCCAGTACTTGTTTAAATAGGACTTTCCTGGAGTGAGAGTCTAAGCCACAAGAAAGAGATGACAATGCAGCTGAACTTGCCTTTATTTTAGCCACGTTGCTGTCTGTTGCAGTCAGTATGGAGCTGAGCTGTGTGTCCCAGTTCATGTGGCTGGTAGGCAGGTGCTTTTAACTGTTTACCAATGACAAAGTAATCTAGGATCAGCCCTTGGTGTATAAAGCTGAGGGATGGAACAGAGCCCAACGTGGTGAAGATATTGGATTGACCTGTAAAACCACCAGCAAAGAGATTTTTCTCTCTATACAGTCTATGTTCCTATTACAGTTCAAATAAATATACATGTATATTAAGAGAAATAAATGGGAGGATATAGGACTGAGGGCAAAGTGCAGGGTCTAAAAATCCTGAGACTCCTACATAATTCACACCCAGAACGGATTTCATAAGCTAGGCCTGATGGAGGCTCACTGGTACTGGGCCAGGGCAATGCAGAGCCCAGAGCAGAAGCAGACTTCCATATGGACCATCTCCTAGGGCCAAGCACAGCACCCTGCCATAGCGCTGGTGATGCCATAAAATACACATCATCCGCTTTGTGTGAGCCTTAAACCGACGCTGGGGCAGGGCCATGCCCTGTCCTTAGAGAGGGGTGAAGGAGGCAGGGAAAGCCCAGGGCTCCCACCACCTGCACCACTACAGACACAGAAATCTGTGTCTGTAGTGGTGCAGGGTGTTTTGGGGTGGGGGGGTCAGGCCCCCCCCCACCATGGGGCGTGAGGTCTCAGAAGGGTCTGGGGAGGTGCCAGTGGGGGGGAGCTCTGGAGAGGCATGGGAAGGGGCTAGCAGAGGGGCCTGGTGGATGGGTGGGGTGAGGGGAGGGGAGGTATCAAGGGGGTGGGGTGGGGAGAATGGCGGAGGGTCAGAGTGGGGTTCTCTGGGGAGGTGTTGGGGAGCCTGGCAGAGCGGTGGGGAGGGGGGCTGACAGAGGGCCTTGGCAGAAGGGTGGAGTGAGGGGGCTCTGGAAAGGTGTTGAGGGACCTGGCAGATGGGCAGGGTGAGGGAGCTCTGGGGAGGTGTGAGGGGGCTCTGGAGAGG
>NW_020691851.1:0-1322 GCF_002925995.2 Terrapene triunguis
TTTATGCACACCCTATCCGTGGCCCCACGAAGTCGCGAGACCTCCTCGTCAACCTCTTCCTGGCCCTAGCTAAACTCACCATCTATAATACCAGGGAGACGATGTTGAACGAGGGGGTGCTCTGCGACTGTGGGGCCTACTTTCGTAATTTTTTGGTTTCACGTCTCCGGGCGGAGTTCCACTGGGCAGCGTCCGCTGGCTCCCTTACCACCTTTGAGGAGCAGTGGGCGCTGTCCGGGGTTCTTTGCTCGGTGTCCCCATTTGGTTCCCTGATTTTGAACCTTTAACCGTCACCTCACTCCCTGTTTTTTTTATTAGTTGTCCCAAGGAATTACTTGGTTTCTGGGTCCAGTGGTCCCTCCCGCTAGGCTGGGGGAGGGGCCTTTAGCAGTGGGCGGGTAAGCCCGCCCGCTTCCCGGACAACCAATATGGCTTCACTACACGGACGCCTGGTGCAGGAGCTCCTGCTTTCTTCTCCCTCCGTCCCTCTCCTGCCGTTGCTGCTGCTGCTGCTGAGGGAGGGAGTGAGTGCGGAGGGGGGGGCCTTGCCGGCCTGCCCCCCCCCTCGCCTCCGGAGGGAGAAGCCCCGGCCCCCCCAGCATCAACACCGTCTGGGGGCCCCTGCCTGCTTGCTTGCCTGCCCTGCCTGGCCGGATGCCTGCCGCCCGCTGCTGCAGCTGCTGATCCTGTGTGGGAGCCGCTGTTCCTGATTCGAGAGACTGTGGAGGGGATTGTGTAAGAACTGTGTTTGGAGTGACTTTGCCATCTTTGCTCCCGGGGTGTGGTGCCCCCGGTCGCGTTCGGAGGGTGGGCGGAACTGAGCCTCTTGCCCGTAATTCCTCGGAGTGGAAGCCATCGCGTGCGAGGAAGCTCTGAGGTCGACGTGGGATCCTTCTGTCCCGTCCCCTGTCGCGACGCGTCTGGAGTGTAGACGGTACTGAGTCTCTCGCTCGTAATTCCTCGGAGTGGAAGCCATCGCGTGCGAGGAAGCTCTGAGGTCGACGTGGGATTCTCCTGTCCCGTCCCCTGTAGCTGACTGTTGAGGAGGGCACGGGGGGGGGGTGCGGTGCCCCCCCCTTCGACCATCTGCCCTCCCCCACCACCACCACCCCCACCGCCGACAACCCCTCCACCGCCCCGCGTGTCATCTGGACCTGTTTTTCGCCCCTCGGCGGGGCTGTTTGCTCCCCCCGCTTTTTTTTCCACCGTCCGGGACTGTTTTGTCTGCTGCAGCGGGCGGCAAAGCCTACGCTTCACGAGCGCTGTGGGTGATTTTTTCCCCCCCCTCCTGCGTTCCGCTGGTGGGGTCCCCTCACTGTAGC
>NW_020691851.1:1422-2735 GCF_002925995.2 Terrapene triunguis
CCCCCCCCCCCCCCCCCCCTGTTGGCACCCTCCTCCTCAGCCTGCAGCCTAGCGGGGAGGAGTGGTTGCTTTTTCCTTGCTTCCCCGTCCCCCACCCCAGGGGTGCCCTCCTCCCCTCTCTGTAGTCTCATAGGGGGGAGTGGCTACCCCCCCTCTCATTCTTTCCCATTTTCCCTGCTGGTTGCAATGGCGGGGGATTCTGCTCCTGCCCCTACCCCCGCCTCTGGCCCTGCTCCCGCCATTGCCCATGCTCTTGCCCCTGCCCCACTTTCTTCCTCTGCCCTGTTGCCCCCGCCCGCCCCAGTGGCCAGCCCTTCGGCTGGCCCTGCCCTGGACACCGCCGCTGCCACGGCTGCCCCTTCCACCAGCAGGAAGGGCCAAGGGAGAAAGAAGGGCAAAGGCCCCGCCCGTGGAATCAAGCCTCCTGCGGGCGGGGCCGCAATCCCCGCCGCGGCCCCGACTCCGGCCGCGGCCCCTCCCTCTCCTGCTGTTCCTTCCATCAGCTCTGGAGGCGCTCCATCTCGGACCCCCAGAGCGTACGCCCAGGTGGCTGCCGCCACCCCGCGCGCCACCGCGCCATCCGCCCCGACCGCCACCTGTGGACCCGTCCCCGGTGGCCTGGGCCCCTTCCCCTCGCTAACTAGGAGGCATGGAGTCCGTTGCCACCTGGTGCCTGCCTCGCCCCACATTGAGACCTACGTGCGGGCGTTGGCGAGGGTGGTGGGGCCCTCAGCCATCGTGGCGGCCTCCAAAATGTATGGGAAGGCCGTGTTCTTCCTGGCGTCGGAGGCCGCCGCGCAAGAGGCGGTGGAACTTGGCCTGACGGTAGGGGGCGTGTTTGTTCCTTTGGAACCCTTGGAGGATCTGGGCGTACGGGTGGTCTTGACCTCCGTCCCGCCCTACCTCCCCAACGCCGCCCTGTTGCCAGCCCTCTCCGCCCTGGGGAAGCCTATTTCAGTTATACGCCCTCTTTCGTTGGGCTGTAAGGACCCCGTCCTCCGTCACATCCTGTCTTTCCGCCGGCAGGTCCAGCTCCAACTGCCGCCGGCGGCGGGTGTCGGAACAGCGCTCGAGGGGTCCTTCCTGGTGCCCCACCACGGGGCCCGCTACCGGGTCCATTATTCGACGGGGGAGGCCCGGTGCTTTCTCTGCCGCGCGCCGGGACATGTCCGGAGGGACTGTCCCCTGGCCCGGCTTGGAGGAGCGTCCGGGACCCCCGGGGCCCGGGAGAGTGCCGGCCCTGTCATCGCCGGCGACCCTGGCGGTTCGGCCACTGCTGCTGCCGCCGTCCCTCCTCCTTCTGCCGCGTTCCC
>NW_020691852.1:0-3241 GCF_002925995.2 Terrapene triunguis
CCCCCCCCCCGCTCCCTGTCCCCTGAGCGCCCCCGGACTCCCCGCCACTAACTGCCCCCCACCACTCCATCCACCCCCCTCCTTCCTGACTGCCCCCCTGGGACCCCTGCCCCATCCACCCACCTCTTCTCCCTGTCCCCTGATCGCCCCCGGAACCCTCTTCCCTGACTGCCTCCCGTCGCCCCATCCAACCCCTTCTCTCATTCCTGACTGCCCCCCTGGAATCCATGCCCCATCCACCCACCCTGCTCCCTGACCGCTCCTGGAACCCCCGCCCCCTACTGCCTCCCGTTGCCCCATCCAACCCCTTCTCTCCTTCCTGACAGCACCCCCGGGACCTCTGCCCCATCCAACCACCCCTTCTCCCTGACCGCCCCCGGGACCCCCGCCCCCATTCAACCCCCCTGTTCCCCGCCCTCTGACTGCCCCAACCCCTATCCACACCCTCAGACCCTGACCACCCCCTGAAGTCCCCTTCCCTCTATCCAACCCCCATCCCCTGCCCCCTTACCGCGCTGCCTGGAGCATCGGTGGCTGGCGGCGTGGCTGCACCATGACAGGCAGCCACGCCGCCTGGCTGGAGCCAGCCATGCACCGTGCAGCACAGAGCACCAGGTCAGGCCGGGCTCTGCAGCAGCGCTGCTCCAGGAGCTCACCGCCCCGCCGCCCAGAGCATTGCGCCAGTGGTGCAGTGAGCTGAGGCTGCAGGGGAGGGGCTGGGGGCTAGCCTCCTGGGCCAGGAGTTCAGGGGCCGGGGAGAACGGTCCCACGGGTCGGTTGTTGCCCGCGGGCTGTAGTTTGCCCACCTCTGTGTTAGAGGCTCATACATATAGCCCATATTGATTCATTGAAATTCGCTCTGCAGTTTCAATTATACATTCTTCTGCACTTTTTGCTACAAACTCCTTTATAGTGTTGCTATGAAGTGTTAAACATCTCAAAGGTGCCTATATTTTATTTACATGATCCTGTCTAGTACTTAAGCCATGATCTAGCCCCAAGAGCTATACAAATGGCCTTCAGCTGCATAGTTCTTAGCAGAGGATAGGTGCTATAGCTTGTGTGATATACCAGTTTCTGTATCAAAGTTGGTTGCTTTGAGATGAGATACTGTATAAATAGTACAGATAATGTATACCTAATTATTAGCATCTGTTTATCAAGTGTATTTATCAAGAGCCGTGAAGTGTACCAGTCATCTCATACTGGGGCAGATCCTCTGCTGGTATAATATGTCATAGCTCCATTGACTTCAGTTCATCCACACCAGCTAAGGATCTGCCCCATTGACTTCCAGAATCTAACCCCTGGAGTATCTTCTTCATTTTTAATGATAAATTTTAAGATCTTGTGGTGGTTAATGTACAAAAGATGAGTCAAGGCATTATCTTTAAATTACATAAAAAATAACTATCAAGAACCTCATAATGAATCTAAATGCAAAATGTCGATTTTCCCCCATTTAAATGTCTTATGAATTAGCTTCCTAAGGTCAATAGGAGAGCTGCTTCTGTGTTTATGGTAGATTCATGGAAAAAAGTTGATTTCATGGAATCATATATAGTATTTGCATAAAACCGTCACACACTCTACCTTTCTCACTAATAATCATTCCTTCTCTGGCTGATCCATTCTAATGTCAAACTGTTGGGCGTCAGTGGCAGGGGTTCCTTACTCAGTATCCCATTATATTTATTTTGCAAGTTACAAAACCAGCTTTTCTTTCTTAGCCCTCTTCTTAAATGATGGAAGTGCAAACAGTGTTACATATACAATGTTCTCAGCTTACCTCCAAAATTGTTGCTTTGTCAAGGTGGGTAAGGTAATATTTTTTATTGGACCTACTTCAGTTGGTGATAGAGACAAGCTTGCACAGAGCTTTTCCTCGGGCCTCTGTGTAAGCTCAAAAGCATGTGTCTCTCTCCAAACAGAAGTTGGTCCAAAATAAAAGACATTACCTCACCCACCTTATGTCTCTAATCTACTGATACCAACATGGCTACAACACCGCATATTTACTTTGTCAAATCAGTTTCCCTTTCTAAACATACACACAAGAACACAGATAAGGGAAGCCTGGAGAAGAGAAAAGAAAGTGGGGGAATTTACTAGTGCTCCTTAAATGGTCTAATGGTAGGCATGGGATTGTTTAGCTTCAGGGTAGAGCTGTGGCTCTTTGTTACAGTGGACAGGTTTCCTGGTCCATCTAGGTTAGGTTGAAAAATTGGATTGGATTCCCCTGGAATTTTGAGAAATTCCAAAGGAAGAGTCCATAGGACTTAATTTCATTAGTCTTACATCTGTAAGTAGATCATACTTGTTGGCTCGATTGCTATAGCTAAACTCAGTTTGATTCTCAGTCATGTAGCAGCTTCTACAGGGTTGAGTGCTTAGAAATGCTTATAGTAGAACTACAAGTGTTACTCATTCCAATTTCACCTCTAGTGGTTGGCTGGTCAATGTTTTCTTTTTCCCCACCATCTATATTTATTACATAAATTTAGTCCAGCCTTGTATCCTTTACTTCAACTTGTAACTGTAGCCTCCTAGTCCACTGGAGTGAATTCATATGATATATTGCACATCTACCAATGTGATATATGCCACCATGTGCCAGCAATGCCCCTCTGCCATGTACATTGGCCAAACCGGACAGTCTCTACACAAAAGAATAAATGGACACAAATCAGACATCAAGAATTGTAACATTCAAAAACCAGTAGGAGAGCACTTCAATCTCCCTGGACACTCAATAGCAGACTTAAAAATGGTCATTCTTCAACAAAAAAACTTCAAAAAAAGACTTCAACGAGAAACTGCAGAACTGGAATTAATTTGCAAACTTGACACCATCAAATTATGCCTGAATAAAGACTGGGAGTGGCAGGGTCACTACAAAAAATAATTTCCCCTCTGTTGATACTCACACCTTCTTGTCAACTGTTGGGAATGGGTCACATCCACCATGATTGAATTGGCCTCATTAGCACTGACCCCCCACTTGATAAGGCAACTCTCATCTTTTCATGTGCTGTATATTTATACCTGCTTACTGTATTTTTCACTCCATGCATCTGATGAAGCGGATTGCAGCCCACGAAAGCTTATGCCCAAATACATTTGTTAGTCTCTAAGGTGCCACAAGGACTCCGCATTGTTTTTGCGTATTTCCTGCTACTTTTTCCTTTAGCCATACCTAGGCTAAATGAAATGGGTTTTGGCTTTGAATGCATAAAAAAAA
>NW_020691853.1:0-3645 GCF_002925995.2 Terrapene triunguis
CCTTCTGGGTGTGGTGTTCTGTCCCATCTAATGGCACCAAGACCACTTAGAGAGCAATTAATGAGTCTGCTTTACAGCCTTAGCTAACAGCCAGTTGGCTTTTAGGTCATGTGGTAGAGGCTCATGCAGTAAGCTCCAGAGGTACCCTGTTCAATCCTGTCCACCGACAACGACCGGGGTCTGTCGGCGTTACACAAGCATGTCAGATGTCCCTTTCCTGGCATTGTGTGTTGATGGGGGGAAAAAAAGATGACGAATGACACCAATGTGGTATTATAATCTGGACAGCTCCAGTGTTCTTAATTCTAGTTTCTGCAGTCTGAACACTTAAGTACAGGTTTTTTTTCTGCTTCATTTCCTAATAGAAAAATGAATATGAATGTTTGCCATTTAGGCATTAATGGAAGATCTACACTACACCACAATCTAAAGTGTTCAGGGAAACAGAAGATGTAACTAATCAATATTTTGATGCTGTTGTCTCTGGTTTTATCTTTAAGATGTAACTGAGTTTGAATAATTTGAATGAAAAACGAGACTTGAAACATGTATTTTGGCTGATAATTCCAGCATGTATACTTGCAGTTATAACATTTAACCTGACAATTCCCATTCAGAGGAGTAGACTGGTTTCCAAGACCATCTACAGGGAAAAGAGGCAGCAAACACCCAGTTACATCATTCCAGCAATCATAGCAGGATACTTTTAAAAACAATTGTATACAATTGTCAGTTTCTTAGAGGCAGCAGAAGTTGAAATTCTGCATTAAAAACTGGGACTTACTCTTGGAATTCAATTCTGTTACCTAGAAGAAGAGTGTAAAAGTAAATGAGTAAAGCCTTGTCTACACTAGAAAGAGTTTACTGGAACAGCAGTATTGGCACTCCCTCCTAGTGGTGATGCAGTTTGTACTGGAAAAAGTTCTTTTGGACTTTTGCTAGTAGAGCCAGTTTCCTGGCAATAACCAACACCAACAAAACTATGTCTTCCCAAGAGTCAAAACTTACTCACAGGTAAAAAAAAAAAAACTTGGAAAAGTGTATGTGACATCACCATTTGGTGATGCCTGCCCTAGCAGTATTATCAACTGCATAGAACACAGGACGCTCACTTCATGATTTAGCAGGTTCTATGCTTTTTCCAGGCCAGTTTCAGACTTCAGGCTAGAAGTGGGTAGTTATCCTCTAGCTGTAGGGCTGGACTGACTTTCAGAAATTGAAATCAGTCAAATAAATGCACAGGTGCCAGAATCCTAATATGGTCAATTGGTTCAATTTTGCTGCAAGTAAAACCAGTTTTAACCGAATGTGCACAAAATTAAAGACATTAAACAATCAGTAATCTGGCAATGAGGTAAAATGTATATCTGTTCATTTCATCTGAAAAACTAATTTTAGTAATTCTGAAATGTTTCATTTGTAAATGTTGTGCCTGGGATATATTGGAAAATGGCCTGAAATGAATTTATTAAGTCATAAATATCTTAACAAAATCTATTATTTAAAAGGCATAATTTCAATTCACAGTCTCTCATTCTTTCATTAAACTCTAGGGGAAATGCAGCTCATTGACTCATGCTAAAATTTCATCTGGTCTTTTAATTTACTTAGAGTTAGATTCTACCACATTATCCCATACTGAGTAGTTACATACTCAGCATATAGCGCCACTAAAATCAAGGGAGGTGTTCCTAGAGTAAGATATTGCTGGATGTGAGAGAGGGGCAGAGTAAGATGCTGTTGAATGTGGGAAAGGGAAGGAGAGTTGAACTCCCAATGGTTTATCTTGTAAATAAGTGTCGTTTTTATAAAAATTAAAACATATCAATAGCATACACAGCCCATTGTATAAAATAATCCTGGTTGCCTCAAGGGATATTTTAATAGCCAAAGAATAAGATTTAAGTAAACAAAAATTGACAGTCAATCAAAAACTAAGCAAAATATTTTGTTTGTCCTAGCAAATAAAAGGCCATGTATTCCAATAGCAAAGGCCCTGTACTTGGAAAGCTTAGTCCCAGGAAACAAAAACAGTATCATCCCAGTTGGCTTCAATTGTTGTGATGAGGTGTAACACAAGAAGTGGTTTCTCAGGTAATTGGGTTTAAAGTACAAGGGCAGATTTTTTTTTTTTTTTTTTTTTTTTTTTTTTTTTAATAGGTTTAGTTTTAAATTCCACAGGGGAAAAGATGTACATTTGCACATCTTCATTTGCCTGCTCCATCACAGCAGGTGCATGTACAAACTAAGTATTTGTGCTTGCATATGGGTAAATGTCTGTGTACATATTTAATTTTCCAATTGGGGTACGTGGGTTCAGTAATGAAATGCACTCTTTGAAGTGCAAAAATGCTCAACCATTTTTGTGCATAGACCTCAGGTCTTTCACATTAAAGTCCTGGATCTTAGCTGCCTAGATCCAGTGATTTGGGCACAGTAGAACTTTCAGCTTTCAGTGAAATAACCTCACCCTAGCTTAATTTATAGTACTGTACCATGGTGACAGATTCTAGGGCCCTTTCACTGAAAACATGTGGGGGGGGGGGGAGAAGTGAGAGGGCAGGAGAAGATCTGATAAGGAACTTGGGTGCAGGGGAGAACTGGGACTGGCTGGTCAAAGAGACTGGAACAAGGAGCTGGGTGTGAGCTTGGAATTGAGAGGCTGTGAGAATGTGGGAGGGTTAAGGTGGGGGCTTGATTGGAGGCCACGGTGGCAGGGAGAGACAAATTGGATGAGGATCACAGGCAGCCTTAATTCTGGCATTTCATACCTTTGAGTCTTTAACTTTGTAGTCTTAATCTTTTAACATAGTTTTTTTTATGTATAATAAATAGATATACAGTGTTCCTCCATGTTTATTTGATATGATTTATAGCTACCAATCTGCTCACTCTTTTCCATTCAACTATCTTTGGTATTGGGGCATTTCCTCTTATGCTACTAAATTCTGTGACATCATCCCTCTAGAACCTGAGCTGTGTAAATCTCATCCAACATTAAATGCTATTTCAAATAGGAGGTTAGTTGGATCTCTCTTCATCCTTCTCTTACCTTCTTTTCTCTGGATGCTGTATCTTAGATTAGGAGCTAGATCAGCCTCTGGCTGGCCCCAGTGTTCATTTTATCCTCCTCAAACTGCTGAATTCTGTTCAGCTGTAGCTCTGTCTCTGTGGCAGCTGAGTGATGCACATTGTAAAGCATCTTTTGTTTAGGCTGTAGCTGACCCAGAGTGTGGTGGGTTTTTTTGTTTTGTTTTGTTTTGTTTTTTTCCTGGTCAGAAGTTGCACTGGATACACATAGTTGTGGATTGGAAGGACACTGTATTTATCAAGGCTTCAGAGTCTAAAGTAGAAATTTATGGTGGTGGCTGTTTTGACATACTGGTTGATGGAGTATTTGAAGGACTAAGCTGAGACCCTTAAACAGTCTTTTTATTTTTTTTTCTGCTGAAGTCTAATTTTTTCTTTCATTTCTGAAGCATGGCCTGGAGCTATGAAAAGGCTGTTAGTAAGACTGTTTAAAATCTCAGAATAAATTGGAAACAATAATTGGCTTTTCTGGCTAATAAAAAATAATTTGGAAATTATTTTCCTGCAGAAAAAAATGTTTTTCTTTGTTTTGTCGGGGCTTTAAAAACCCACTTA
>NW_020691854.1:0-3036 GCF_002925995.2 Terrapene triunguis
GGAGACATCAGTTCCTCCTTGGACTGTGGACTGGGGCTTGGTCCCTCTGGAAGCGATGCAGGTGCTGGGGCTGTTTCCATTGACTGTGAACCGCTGTCCGCTGGTGCACTATGTGGTATTTCAGGCTCTGGCTGAGCCTCTTGGGTAGGGTTATCTGCTGCTTCCGCCAGTTCAGGCTCGCTGGTGCCCTCTGGCATTGGAGTTGTAGACGGGTTTGCAAGCGCTGGACTCCGTGCCGGCAATGGTTCTGGTGCTGGTTGCGTTGCCAGTTCCGGTTCCGGGACTGGCTTTGGCTGGGTCTCTGGGATTGGATCCACTACGGCTGTTGCAGTCGTTGGCAGGGGATCCGGTTCCACCACCTGTGTTTGGGTCTCCGGTAACACCGACGGGGCCCTGGTGGACGGCTCAGGAACAGGGATGGGGGTGAAAGCTTGCTTAGCCTGGCTGCGGGTGACTATTCCCACCCTCTTGGCTAGCTTCACATGGTTGGCCAAGTCTTCCCCCAGCAGCATGGGGATGGGATAATTGTCATAGACTGCAAAAGTCCACATTCCTGCCCAGCCCTTGTACTGGACATGCAACTGGGCTGTAGGCAAGGTTACAGACTGTGACACGAAGGGTTGAATTGTCACTGTAGCCTCCGGGTTGATGAGTTTGGGGTCCACTAGGGATTGGTGGATAGTTGACACTTGTGCCCCAGTATCCCTCCAAGCGATAACCTTCTTTCCGCCCACTCTCAAGGTTTCCCTTCGCTCCGAGGGTATGAGAGAGGCATCTGGGTCTGGGGATCTTTGGTGTGACTGGGGTGTAATGAACTGTAATCGGTTGGGGTTCTTGGGGCAGTGAGCCTTTATATGCCCCAGTTCATTACATTTAAAACATCGCCCTGCTAAGGTATCACCGGGGCGATGTTGGTTGGTGGAGACTGGTGGGGTGGGGTGAGAAGGCGTCTGGGGTTTCCCTTGGGATGTGGTTGGGGCCTTGGATTGTCCCCGGTGATAAGGTTTGGTTTCGGCTTGCCCCTTCTGATATTCGCTCCAACTGCTACTAGCTTTTTTCTTTTCTGTCACCTCCACCCATTTGGCTCCAATCTCCCCCGCCTCGGTTACAGTTTTGGGCTTCCCATCTAGGATGTACCTTTCTATTTCCTCAGGAACACCCTCTAAAAACTGCTCCATTTGCAATAGGAAGGGCAACTCTTCCGTAGATTTAACATTTGCTCCTGATATCCAGGCATCCCAATTTTTTTGAATGTGGTAGGAATGCCGGGTAAATGACACATCTGGTTTCCACCTTAGGGCTCTGAACCGCCGACGGGCATGCTCAGGTGTTAGCCCCATTCTGATTCTGGCCTTGTTTTTAAAAAGTTCATAACTGTTCATGTGTTCCTTAGGCATTTCAGCCGCCACCTCTGCTAAGGGTCCACTGAGCTGCGGTCTCAGCTCTACCATGTACTGGGTTAGAGGGATGTTGTATCCAAGGCAGGCCCTTTCAAAATTTTCTAAGAAGGCCTCAGTATCATCGCCTGCCTTGTAGGTGGGGAATTTCCTGGGATGGGAAGTGGTACCTGGAGAGGAGTTGTTAGGATGGTCTGATGCATCCTGCCTAGTCCTTGATGCTTCCAGTTCCATCTCTTTTTCTTTCAGCTCCATCTCTCTTTTATGGGCCTCCTGTTTGGCTTTTTCTTCTCTTTCATGGGCCTCCTGTTTGGCTTTTTCCAGCTCCATTTCTCTCTTGTGGGCCTCCTCTTTGGCTTTTTCTTCTCTTTTATGGGCCTCCTCTTCAGCTTCTTTCTCGAGTTTTTTAATTTCAAGCAGTCTCTGATGTTTTTTCTCATTTTCTTTTGCTTCTAGTCTGGCCAGTTCTAGTTTGTTAGCTGCTTCACTGGTAGTCATTTTCCTGTTTTCTTGTGCTGGGTCACACCCTCTGCAGTTGAAAGTTTGAAATAGGGATGTACTTAGCTCTGGCTCCTGCTGAGTTAACAGAGACTTTCTAACAAGCTACTCCCGAGGATGTAAAAAGAAGAAAAAAAACAATTCAACTTGTAAATTGCCTTTACCAGTTCAAAGTTTGCTCCCTTTGAACCCTTCTCTTAACAAAGGACCTCGTTAAAAAAACTTAACACCTCTGCCTTCAGGCAAGGAGAGATAAGATATGCATCTACCTTCAGCTCTGCTCTCCAAGCAGCTAGAAGGAAAAAAAAAATCTCTCTGGCTTTTGGGGTTTAAAATGTTTCCCACCGCTATGCCACCATGTCAAGGCTGGATCCCCACTTTGAACTTTAGGGTTCAAATGTAGGGGCCTGCATAAAAACTTCTAAGCTTATCTACCAGCTTAGCTTTGGTCCGCTGCCACCATCACAAGAATTCCCTCCCTGGGAAGCCTTGAGAAACCTTTCACCAATTCCCTGGTGAACACAGATCCAAACCCCCTTGGATCTTAAAACAAGGAGAAATTAACCGTCCCCCTCCTTCCTCCCACCAACTCCTGGTGAATACAGATCCAAACCCCCTTGGATCTTAAAACAAGGAGAAATCAATCTGGTTCTTAAAAAAGAAGGCTTTTAATTAAAGAAAAAGGTAAAAATCATCTCTGTAAAATCAGTATGGAAAATAGCTTACAGGGTAATCAAACTTAAAGAGCTCAGAGGACCCCCCTCTGTCTTAGGTTCAAAGTACAGCAAACAAAGATACACACTCTGGTAAAAAGGTACATTTACAAGTTGAGAAAACAAAGTAAATCTAAGACGCCTTGCCTGTCTTTACTTACTAGTTTGAAATAGGAGAGACTTGTTTAGAAAGATGGGGAGAACCTGGATTGATGTCTGGTCCCTCTCAGTCCCCAGAGCGAACCACCCGTTAAAACAAAGAGCACACACAAAAGCCTTTCCCCCCCCAAGATTTGAAAGTATCTTGTCTCCTTATTGGTCCTTGGGTCAGGTGTCAGCCAGGTTACCCGAGCTTCTTAACCCTTTACAGGTAAAAGGATTTGGAGTCTCTGTACACAGAGAGCTGTTACCCTTCCCTTTATAGTTAT
>NW_020691855.1:0-4846 GCF_002925995.2 Terrapene triunguis
AGGGGTTCTGGGGGGGCTGTTGGGGGCAGGGGTGTGGAGAGGGGTCGAGGCAGGCAGGGAGCAGAGGGGGTTGGATGGGTCGGGAGTTCTGGGGGTCCTGTCAGGGGGCGGGGAGCGGTTGGATAGGGCATGGGAGTCCCGGGGGTCTGTCTGGGGGCGGGGGTGTGAATATGGGGTGGGGGTGTGGATAAGGGTCGGGGCAGTCAGGGGACAGGTAGGGTCCTAGGGGGGCAGTTAGGGTGAGGGGTTCTCAGGAGGGGGCAGTCAGGGGACTAGAAGCAGGGAGACTTAATGGCTCTCCATGCGTCTCTGGACCCTCTCAGCTGTCGGGCTTGGACGGAAACATTGCCTGAGGGTAGTGAGAGAATGGGTTATCGGTGAGGTGGGGGTGGGCGTGAGCCCGGTCAATAGGGGCAACCCCTACCAAGATCTGAGCCTTTTCTCACACGCCCGTTAGAGCTCGACATTATGCTGTTTGGGACCCCTCTTTGAGGAAAGCCTCTGGATTGCAAGTCCAACCGCTACCTCCTCGTGGTGAGAGCCGGTAACTGGCTTGGATAGCCAGGCGGATTGCGGAGGACGGACCCACATCCCACATTCAGTGGGGTGTGGGACGGGGTTGGGCAGCCCCATATGGTGCCACATGGATGCCCCCCTGGTAAGGGTAGCCTCCCCCAGGTACGGGTTGACTCCCCCTGGTAAGGGTTAGATTCCCCCTGGTAAGGGTAGTCTCCCCCAGGCACGGGTTAGTTTCCCCCTGGAAAGGGTAAGTTTCCCCCAGGTACGGGTTAGTTTCCCCCTGGAAAGGGTTAGTTTCCCCCTGAGAAGGGTAAATCTTTAGCTATGGAAAAAAGTAATTTATATTTTTATACCGGATTGGCGCTGGACCGGGTTAATAACGCCCCCGCTGTTGGCTTTGATGCCCCGGCTGACAGTGTTAAATATATTAGGGGTGTGATCAGGGTCGCTGGACCAATGGATAAAATGGTGTGGACTATAATGAAGTCTCATGAGCATGAGAGTGAGAATCAAGTCCTCCCAGTGGAGCATGGAGAGGAGGTAGAGGAGAATGTTTGTGATGATCATGGTGAGGAGATTTTATCTATCTTACCGATGGTTTTTACAAGGGACACTTTTAATGATTTAACTATGGAAAGTTTCAATCCAGATTTTAAGTATTTAAGTACATTTGATGATCCATATGTTAGCGAATCGGGATATCTTAATGCTCATTTAGTTAATGGGTCTAGTTTATTAAATAGTTTTAGACCAAGTACTGATTTTAATAGGGATCGTAATAAGGATCTTAACAGTACTGGTAGTAATATAAATATATTAGAAAGTAGTTCGTGGAAGGATGGGGTTTTTTATTTAGAGTATCCCGTTGATAGTTTTAATTGTCCAATATGTCCCCAGATATTACCAACATTTGGTAAATGGGCCAAACACATTAATGTGGTTCATAAAAGTAAAGCCATACGAGTTGTATGTAGTAAATGTGGAAAATCTTCTCAATATCATAATATAGCTTGCCACTACCCCAAGTGCATACCCAAGAAGGCGGATACCCCAATGAAGAGCCATACGTGCTCGGTCTGTGGGCTTGGTTTTCATACTAGATCTGGATTGAGCCAACACTGTAGACATAGACACCCTGCTGTGAGGAATGAGCAAAGAAAAGAAGATATGGCTGCTAAAAGTAAGATCAAAGAGGGATCGACTAGATCTCGTATATGGACCAAAGATGAGGTTGCGCAGCTTATACAGTTGGAAAGGAAATATATTGGGAAAAGGAATATAAATAAATGTATTGAGAGCGAGATGAGGACCAAAACGAATAAACAAATATCAGATAAAAGACGAGAATTAGCAAAGAAGAAGTTAGTGGTAACAGGAGATAGGGAGGAAGTGTCTGAGGTAGAGGACATTAGAGTAAATATATTAGAAATTCCGCCCCCAAGAGAGAGGATTTTCCCACTAAAAGGACACCCAGAAGTGGATTTAGTGGAGAAAATATGTAAACGGGGAAAACAAAGTAGGGAGGGAAGAGAAATAATAAATAGTTTAGGGGAAATTGAAGGATTATTAAAGGAGGATTTAACAAAAGCTCTCGGTTGGGCAATGTTGGAAAAAGTATGTTATTCATTAGTAGAGGGAAAGGAACCTAGAAATGAAAGTCAAATAGAGTTGAGGAATAAAGGAAAAGGGAAGATGAGAAAGGAGGGGAGAAGGAAGCAATTTAATGCAATTAGGAGATATGCTACAAAGAAAGCTAAGTATAAATTCTATCAACAATTATTTGATAAGGATAGAAGAAGATTGACTCGCATTATAATGGGAGAGCCAGATAAGGCTAAGTGTGCTATCCCTATGAAAGAAATTGAGGAATACTATGTCAATATTTTGGGAACAATTGGACATGGTAATATGATAGGGTGGCCATCATCCACAGAGAATGCGGATAATGATATATTAATGAGTCCGATCTCTGTGGATGAGATTAAAATAGCTTTAAGAGAAATAAGAAAAGATAGTGCTCCTGGCCCAGATAAAGTAAAAGTGAGCAATTTGTGGGATATTTTTAATTTAGACTCCTTAATACTTACAAAAATTTTTAATATATGGTTTCTAAATAGACAGGTACCAGATGAATTTAAGAAAAATAGAACGATTTTAATACCAAAGACACAAGATGAGGAGGAAATGAAGAAGTTAACATCTTGGAGACCATTGACAATTGGGTCAGTTTGGATTAGAATCTATACCAAAATATTAGCAAAAAGACTGGTGGAAACAGTTAAGATATGTAGTAGACAAAAAGGGTTTATATCCGCCCCTGGGTGTGAGGAAAATATTGCTATATTAGATAATTTGATTAAAGGGGCTAAACGAAATGGGAATGAAATTGCAATAGTGTTCGTAGATCTGGCTAAAGCATTTGATTCTGTGGGACACGGACATATAATAGCCGGGTTGAGAAGATTTGGTATAGATGAACATTTTATAGATATTATTAGGGACCTTTATGATAATTGCACAACTAGGGTATGGGTGGGTGATGAAGCTACTGAGTCTATTTTAATTAGGAGGGGGGTCAAGCAGGGTGACCCGTTGTCCCCAATTTTGTTTAATATTGCTATGGATCCCCTTTTAACTAGATTAGAAGTAGAAGGAAGTGGTTTTTATGTTAAGGGTAATGGTGTCACGTCATTGGCTTTTGCCGATGATGTGGCAATTTTAAGTAGCTCATATAAAGGAATGATTAAAAATTTGGGTATCTTAGAGGAGTTTTGTAAAAATACTAATCTCTCTGTTAATGTGAAGAAAACGAAAGGCTTTCATATTTTAACTAAACATAAAACCTATGTAGTTAATCCTAAGGATAATTGGCAGATAGGGTCAGAGGAGATTGAATATGTTCAACCAGGGGATTTTGAAAAATATTTAGGGGCTAGAATAGATCCCTGGATAGGTGTAGGGGGACCGGTACTTAAAGAAAAATTGAAAGATTGGAGTGAGAATTTAATTAAGGCCCCATTAAAACCGGCCCAAAAAATATTAATTTTACAGACATATATCTTACCGAAGCTATTTTATAATCTTCTTTTAATAGAACCCCCTTTTAATCTTTTAGACGATCTTGATGTGTTAGTTAGAAAAATAGTTAAAGAGATTTTACATTTACCTCAGTGTACCACAGATGGGATATTTTATTCTAGAGGTAGGGATGGTGGTTTAGCTCTCACTAAGTTTAGTGTGCAAATCCCAAATATGTTAATTTGTAAATGGAGGAGACATATTGTCTCGAGAGATGATTGGATGGACCTATCTTATCTATATGCAGGAGAAAATCTTGTGGATAAAATATTGTCATTTAGTGCAGTAACATCACATCCCAAGAAATGGAGGGAAGAGGAATTTTTAAGATGGTCGGAACTGAGATGTCAGGGAATAGGGATAAAATATTTTAAAAATGATTTAATTAGTAATTCGATTTTTAGAAACTTTACTAAAGTTAAATCGTCAGCGTATATCGCAGCATTGCAGCTTAGGGCAAATATTTATCCTACTAGGGAGACATTAGCAAGAGGAAGAGGAGGTGTGAATGCTCTTTGTAGATGGTGCGGTAAAGTGCGGGAGACTGTTCCCCATATCTCAGGACAATGTTATAAGACTAAGAATGCTAGGATAAAAAGGCATAATAGAGTAGTGTCTGCAGTTGTAGATAAGGTTGGTAAATTAGGGTGGAAGGCAATGATAGAGCCCCATTTGAGAAATAGTAAGGGTGAGTTAAGAAAGCCGGATATTATATTTATAAAAGGAGATACAGCAGTGGTGGTTGATGTTACAGTGCGATGGGAGGATAATGCCGGAAGTTTGGAACAAGCCCACAGTGAGAAGGTGGCTTATTATCTTGAGTTAGAGGAAGAAATTAAAAACTTAACGGGAGGTAAAAATATTCACTTCTTTGGTTTTGTGCTTGGGGCGCGTGGCAAGTGGAGTGAAGGTAATAATGATTTGTTACAATTATTGGGAATGGACAGAAGTAAAAATTTTAAGGAGAGTATATGTAGACTTGTTTTATATTCCACTATTGGTATGATGGCTATATTCAGTGACAGGTAAAGATCCCGGAGTTTCCATTCCGTGTATCTTGCCAAAACTTAATTTTAGCTATTTTGGTTTCCATGCTCTAAATTTTCAAATTTTTAATATTGTTTTGAACATTAACTTATTTAGTGTTATTTAATATCTGTCCTTCAATAGAATGGTTTTAATTATATAATAAATACTTATTAATGGATGAAATTCCAATTTAAATTATTAGTTTATTTTTTTTTTTTAA
>NW_020691855.1:4946-17240 GCF_002925995.2 Terrapene triunguis
CCCCCCCCCCCAGTGTCCTCTTTTTTGATTGTGGAAATATGGTAACCCTAGTCCAGGGCATCTCACTCCAATGGTCAGAAACCTTCTCCCCATGGCCAGTCTCCAGCGAGCACAGCCCGGCTCATCTCGTCCTCTTTGTTCTCTTGCCTCCTTTGGCCGCCATCGCTCGGCCCCTCTCCACCTCCACCCCCCCGCTGTGGTTACGGCACCATCCGACCCCACTCGGCCCTTCCCTGTCCCAGCTCCAGCCAGGATCCGGCGTCTCCCAACACGGGTGCCCAGAACCGGAGTCAGGCTTCCAGCTGAGCTCGGCCAGCCCCTGGGAGCCCAATGGGGTCACCTTCCCCCCAGACCTGGCTCAGTGGAGCTCAGCTGGGGGATGGTTCACCACAGCCTCTCTGGGGTTCAGGGTGTAGGGGTGCAGGGGGATGAGGTGCAAGGACGCAGTGGCACAGGGTGACAGGTTCAGGGATGCTGGGGGATGGGGTGCTGGGGTGCTGGGGTGCAGGGGTGACTGGAGTTGGGGTGTGGGGGTGCAGGGGGATGGGGTGCAGGGGAGATGCGGGACAGGGTGTAGGGGTGCAGGGGGATGGGGTGCAGGGACGCAGGGGGCACAGGGTGACAGGTGCAGGGATGCTGGGGGATGGGGTGCCGGGGTGCAGGGGTGACTGGAGTTGGGGTGTGGGGGCGCAGGGGGATGGGGTACAGGGGAGATGGGGGACAGGGTGCAGGGGTATGGGATATGGGGCACAGGGGGACGACGTGCAGCGGAGCCAGGGGACAGGGTGCAGGGACACAGGTGTGCAGGGGCCATGGGGTGCAGGGGTGACAGGAGTTGGGGTGTGGGGGATAGGGGGATGGAGTGCAGAGGGACGGGGTGCAGGAGCACAGGATGTGGTGTCAGACCAGACTGAATTCACCTGTCACAGACACGGAGACGGGCCGGCTCTCCCCGGATGGCACCTCTCGCCCGGCGCGCAGTGTCCAGTACACACAGACGTACAGCCCGGCCGTCCCCGTCTAAGCCCTGAGCTCCAGCCGGGCACCCCCCGTCGGCTCAGGGACCCTGTCAGCGATCAGCCCCCTTCGTTGCCTGTAGAATCTGTACCTGGCCACCCCCTTGCCCCGGGGAGCCGAGCATCTGAGGGTCACCTGCTCCCCTGGGATGTACACGGGGTGCGGGGGAGCCAGAGCGAGCCGAGGGGCAGGGGGCGGCTCTGAGGTAGATGGAGAGAATGGGGCGGGGGAGAGGGAAAGAGACAGCTCAGATGAGACCCCCCAGCTCATTCACCAGTGAGCCCAGAGATGGGGACCTGCCCCCCAGTGAGTCTGTGCCCCCAGATCCCCGGGGGGGGGGCCAGCGCCAGAGCTGGTGTCACGGGGCAGCACCCGGTTAGATCGCCAGTGAGAGACTCCCCACCACCAGGCAGCCCTCGTCCCCCCAGCCATGCCAGGCCACACACAGAGCTGGGTGCGCCCCTATGATCAGCACCACCTGCCATGGGTCAGGCTGTGAGAGCCGGTGGATTCAGACCCCAGGGTCGAGCCCCACTGCCCGGCCCCCACCTGTGGGTACCACATTACACCAGCGCCTCCTGCTGTCTGGCTCCAGGTCCGTCACAGAGCAGCCGGGGGAGGCTGGGGAGTGCTGGGGTCAGAGGGGGAGGTGTGGAGGTCTCATGGCGCTCTGGGGAGTGGGCGGGGGGCTGCAATGTCACGGCTGGGGCAGTCTGAGGGGTGGGAGGGGAGACTGCAGCTGGCCTGGGGATCGGGGCTATGGCAGCAGGGCCAGGCCTGCATTCAGACTGGACCAGGATCCCTTGTTGGGACCGGATCCCCTTCCCCTGCGCGTCCCATCGGTCCTGCTCCAGCCGGGGTTTCTCCTTCGGGGACGGGGCTGCCCAGGATTGCACCTGGCTTCCATCTGAGCTCTGCCCAGCGCCTTCTCCACGGGCATTAAACCCGCCCTCTCCACAGGAGACACCTCGGCTGTGCCAGCCCAGGGTGACGTTGGCCTTTCTCCTGGCCGCGGCCCCTCTTCCTCCTGCATCGACTGACACCCCCAGGTCTCTCGCCTCCTCCCTTATTCCCAGCACATGGGCCCCGGCTCAGAGCAGCAATTCTCGGGGTTAGTCCCCACGGGCAGGACCTGGGGCTTGGGGGTGAAATTTCCCCCATTTCTATCACTCCCTACTTGTGACGGGCGTTCAGAGTTTTGTTCCCACGCAGGGGTGGGGGGGGGGGGTGGGTGTGGACTAAGCCCAAGGTCCCCTGCTGAGGCCTCAGGGCTCTGCCACACTCATCCCGGGAAAGGAGCAGTGGAGAGGTCCTCCAAGGGGCCTAGAGTGGTTGCGAGGAAGGAACCAATCAGAGGGGCTACAGGGACGGCCAAGCAGGGGCCAGGAGGGCCGTATAAAAGGAGCTGCAGGACAGAGCAGCAGTTAGTTGCTGCTGGGAGCGGGAGAAGAGAGGGCTGCTGCCTGGGTGGAAGAGCAGCAGGACCGAGGAGTTTGCTGGCAGGGACCGGGGGAGCAATGAAGGAGCCATGGTTGCCAGGTGTCTGGTTTTTGGCCGGAAAGCCCGGTTGAAAAGGGACCCTGGCGGCTCCGGTCGGCACTGCCGACTGGGCCGTTAAAAGTCCGGTTGGTGGTGCAGTGGAGGCCTGGGGCTAAGGCAGGCTCCCTCCCTGCCCTGGTTCTGCGCGGCTCCTGGAAGCGGCTGCCAGGTCCTTGTGGCCCCAGGCGCATGGGCAGCCAGGGAGGCTCCACACGACCACTGCCCCAAATGCCGGCTCTGCAGCTCCCATTGGCCGGGAACCACGACCAATGGGAGCTGTGGGGGTGCTGCCTGTGGGTGTGCGGCAGCGCGTGGAGCCTCCCTGGCCGCCCATATGCCTAGGGGCTGCAGGGACCTGGTGGCCACTAACTGGGAGCTGCGATAAGTGTCGCCAGGATCCCAAACCCTGTCCTGCATCCCAAACCCCAGCCCTGATCCCCCTCCTGCACCCCAAACCCCTCATCCCTGGCCCCACCCCAGAGCCCACACCCCCAGCCGGAGTCCTCACCCCCCTCCCACACCCCAACCCCCTGCCCCAGCCCTGATCCCCCTCCTGCACCCCAAACCCCTCATCCCTGGCCCCACCCCAGAGCCCCCACCCCCAGCTGCAGTCTTCACTCCCCCCCCCGGACCCCAACCCCCACCCCAGCCTGGTGAAAGTGAGTGAGGGTGGGGGAGAGCGACAGAGGGAGGGAGGGAAAGGAGCTCCTGGCTGCCTGCGGACTGAGTGGGGAATGAGCCGGGAAGGGCTGCAGGAAGATAGTGTCTCCAGGGAGGAAGCCCTGGGGATACAGCCCCATAGCAGGGCTGGGACTACTTAAAGACTGAGCCCAGGGAGGGCTAGAGAGACACCACCAGAGGGGTCCTGAGACAGGCCCTGGTGGACGGTGTACCCCGGAAGGGATCTGTTCTGGTGCAGACCATGTGCATGACTCGGCCAGAGGGCTGAGTCACTGAAAAAACCTCCTGAGAACCACAGACAGGGGTTACCAGAACTGAAAGGGCCCAGACACACCCAACCACAGCGGGTGCTCGCGGGAGATGGGTGCCCACCCTTTTACGGCGGGGTAGAAGGAGAAGAAAGGGCTGTGGCTCGGGGGGGGGGTGTCTCTGATGCTACAGCCCCACCACTGATTTTTGGGGATGAGCCACAGCCTGCTGGAAGGACGGATGGAGAGCTCACGTGGGGGAACCCATGCAGCCCCTGGGTACCACCCGCTCTCCCCGACGGCACCCAGTGGGAGAGACTCACTCGTCACATGTACGGCGATGGGCTGGCTGATCCCCGAGGGGAGCTCTCGTCCAGACCCCCTGCTCCAGTACTGGCAGGTGTACGGTCCTTCGTTCCCCACCGCAGCCAGGATCTCCAGCCGGGGTCCCCCCCGGGGCGACGGCAGCTCCACACAGCTCTGCTCCGGCCGTCGCTTGTAGAATCTGTAGCTTGTCACTGCCTGGGCCCCGGGAGCCGAGCAGCTGAGGTTGAGCCGTTCCCCTGGGAGATACACGGCGTGCGGGGGGTCCAGCGAGAGCGTGGGGGCCGGCGGGGGGGCTGGAAGAGAGGTCGAAGGGGGACGAGTTCAGGGTGGAACCAGGGTCCAGGGTTTTAGGGGCAGGGATTGACTGAGGGGCGCGGGGGCTTCTCCATCCCTGGCCATGTTTCAATCCAGCCGGGTGGGTTTCTGAGGGGATCTGCTCTAGTCCCCCAGGGACTAGTTTGGGGAGCTCCCTGTGCAGATGGGGGGGGACCCTTCTGGATTTTGATCTGTGACTCCTGGCCCAGAGCTCCCACCCCAGCCTGTGAAACTCCCCACAGGGCGGCACAGGCCCCAGAGACCCCAATGGGGACAGCATCCCCCAACCCAGCTCAGTTTCGGATCACTGGGGCTCCCCAGGGCTGTATGGGGGTCAATATCCCCCCGAGGAGCTGTAGGAACTGGCATCCTGCTGGAGAGGGGATCTCCCCATAACACATGTCCCAGGAGTCGGAGGGGGCACATGGAGCTCACCTGTGACCGCGATGGAGACGGGGCGGCTGTCCGGGGACTGGATCTTTCGCCCGGATGGGCGTATCCAGTACGCACAGGTGTACGACCCAGAGTCCTCCGGCCTCGTGATGCTCAGGGTGTGGGCATTGCTGCTCCTGGATGTGATCCTCCGTCCCCCGTCCCTGGAGAACTGGAATCCGGCAGCTACTGGTGCCCCCCGTGGAGGGGAGCATGTGAGCGTGACAGACTCCCCGGAGAGGTACACGGGGCGTGGGGGGCTCAGGGAGAGGGATGGAGCTTCCGGGGGGGCTGAAAGAGAGAGGAACAATCCCTCATCCTCAGCGTCCAGCCGCAGAGCTCTCAGCGCTGTACACGGGAGATCGGGGCATTGTCCTGGTTCTATGGGGGGGACGTGATGCAGCCGAGTGCGGAGCAGATCCCAGGTGTGCCAAGCCCCAGCCTGGGGCTCTAACCACTAGGCAGCACTCCCGCTAGGACGGGGAGCACAAAGAGGGTCCAGCAGAGAAAGTCTCTCCTGCTGGGAGGGGTGTGTGTTCAGCACTGCAAGGGACTGGACCGCCTGCTGGCCTGGGGCAAGGGGGATGACTTTCCATGCATATGGGGGAGCAGAGGGAGCTAGGCGGATGGGTGGGGTTGGGGGTGAGGTTTGCAGGAAATGGGGGGATCCAGGGCAAGGGAGGTGGGGAGAGACCCCAGGGGAGAGGATACCCCCCAATATCCTATTGCATCCCCCCAGGGAAAGAGGCCTCACCTTGCACTAATAGGGACACTGGCTGGCTTCTCTCTGACAGGATATGTCGCCCGGATCGCAGGATCCAGTACACACAGGTATACACCCCGACTTTCCCCATCTCGGCCACGATCTCCAGCCCGGCGCCCCCAGCCGGGGCAGGGACCTCGTCATGGATCAGCCTCTCCTGTTCCCCGTAGAACCTGTATCCCTGCAGCCTGGCACCCCCTGGAGCCGAGCACCTGAGGGTCACACGCTCCCCTGGGAGATAGACTGGGGGTGGGGTGTGCAGGGAGAGTGTGGGGGCCGCCGGGGGGGCTGGGATAGGGAGAGAGGAGATCACAGGGGGAGGGGGAATGAGGGAGAGTTTAGAGTGAGAAATACCCAGCTGAAGAGCCAATGGCCCCTCCCCACTGGGGGAGCTGCCCCCTCCCACGGTGAGTCTGGCCCCTCACCCCTGTGTCTCCAAGAAACCGTCCCATAACCCCCTTCACACCCGCCCCCCCATGCGACCCCAACACCAGCACTCAGTCACTGCACTTGGGGGGCAGCATCCCACTGGGCTCTGAGCACCAGACATGCTGGGGGGCAGCAGGATGCAGCGCTGGGGGGCTGGCGGAGAGCAATAGCTGGTGGGAGCTGAACGTTGCTAAGAAGTGACTTGTGGGGGAGACCTCGGAACCTGGGCATGATTGGGGCAGGCTGTGGGGCCCAGGCTGTGGGGCCCAGGTTCCCAGATCTACGACTCGCATGAGGTACCTGCTAGAACAATCACTGGGCCCCACCATGATCCAGATCAGCCTTTCTGAGCCAGTGTGGCCCCCCTCTACTCTCCCCTTGGATCGGCCCCACCAGCCGTCTCTCCCCTGGGCGAGGGTAATAAACAGCCCTTTTTATACCCGGCCAAAGGGCACTCACCCTGCACGGTTATATAGACCTTGTTACTCTCCGTGGATGGGATCTCCTGCCCAGACTCCTTTCTCCAGTACTGGCAGGTGTAGGGCCCCTGATTCCCCGTCTCGGCCCTGAGCTCCAGCCAGGCTGCCCTGCTGGGAGATGGGAGCTTCTCCGGCGTCTGGTCCCCTCTTCCCCTGTAGAATCTATATCCCGTCACTGCCTTGCCACTGGGAGCTGAGCAGCTGAGGTTAACACGCTCCCCCTGGTAATACACAGGGTCCTGGGAGCCCAGAGAGAGTGTGGGGGGCAGCAGGGGGCCTGGAACAGAGGCAGAAGGGGAGACAGCTGTGGGAGGGAAAAAGGGGGCTGGTGAGATCCTGAAAACAGTGACAAAAACCAGCCACGTTTCCCTGCCCGCTGCTCTCCCCCAGCCTGTGAAACAGCACACGGCAGGTAACTCACAGAACAGATCATCCCTCACCACCTCGATATATCCCGCTATGTCTGGGGGCTGCAATACCTCCTGCTGCCACTGGGGGTATCCTGGTGGGGCTGGGGCTGCAGTACCACCTGCTGCCACTGGGGGGACCCTGGTGGGGCTGGGGGCTGCAGAGCTGCCTGCTGTCAGTGGGGCCTGGAGCGGAAGGGAGGGTATTGGTGGGTTTTGGGGGGTCTCTGTCATCTGGAGCCCCCCCATTTATCTAGGGCACCAGGTGGTGCTTGTGGGCTTGAGATATCCCAGCAGAGACCTCCCAGCACCCTTGCCCCACATGCCAGGAGAATGGGGCATCACCGGTCACTATCATGGAGAGAGGGCGGCTCTCGGAGGATGGGCTCTCCTGACCGTCCTGCTCTACGCAGTATAGGCAGGTGTAGGTGCTGGTGTGTGCTAGGCGGAGCCAGGGGATCTGGTAGCTGCGGGAAGCCTGGGGGGTAGCCCCTAGAGCGTGCACGGCCGTTATACCATGGAAGAACCAGAATCCAGCTGCCCGGCCTTCAGGGTGGCCGAGCACGTCAGGGTGATGGAGGATCCAGCCAGGTCCCGGAGACCCGGCGGGTGCAGCCGCAGAGTTGCCGTAAGGTTTCCTCAGGCACAGAGGAGGCTGGAGAGTGTGTGTGGGGGTGGGGGGAGGGGGGGGGGGGGGGGGGGGGTTGTGTGGGTGGGGGGGGAGGGGGGGGCGGGATGTGGGGTTAGATCTATGGGCACAGAGGGGGTGTGAGCGTAGCTTAGATCCAAGGCACACACCGCAAGTCCAGCTGGCAGGGTCAACCCGGATCTCCACCTAGTGTCCAAGCTCTCCACCCCGGCCCCCGACCCTGCTCCCAGGGGCCCCTTCCTCCTGGATGGGGATTGAACTCATGGCCTGCGGGTGGTGCCAGGTCCAATGGTGACAGCCTGGCGCCCAGTTAGTGCCTCAGCCCACAGTCTGCAGTCCTGGTACAGCTCCCCCAGGACAAGGGTCCCAGCCGTTCGCTGGCTGGGGGATGGAGAAACCTCCAGGGTCTGTCTGTGCCCAGCATCCTCAGGAGAGAGTCTGCTCATCCCGGGCCTCCGTCACAACCCAGTGGCCCCCTCCCTCAGGGGGTCCCCTGGGGAGGCAGATCAGCATTGTATGCTGCTAACGCTGTTACAAGCATCGCAAGGCATTTTGGGAAGGGTTAAAGGGTTAAAGGTATGAATGCGGAATGAAGGCCGGAGGGGGAGGAAAGGAGAAAGGAACGGGTTAACTTGATGTTCCAGCTACACCCGAAGATAAGGAGCTGACTCCAGCCCAAGGCCATTGCACACACTCTTCTACCTGCCAAGAAAGAAGGGGGGAGTCCAACCCCTCCCCCCGACCAGCCGTGAAAAAGGAGAATGGCTGAACAAATTGCAGGGGCCGCGAAAAGGAGTGAGAGAACAAGGTCAATGAGGGAAAAATAACCGTCTCACAGCCGCCGGTGTGTTTTGGGGAAAGCTGAGAAGGCCACAGAAAGCCAGTTTGGACTGGTACAAAGAGCACCAGGAACAGAGGGCCCTGAACGAAAACACCCCCAAAAGAACCCAGGACTTAAAAACCCTCCCGAGAGCCAAAGCAATTCGGAGATCACAGCGGACCCTGGACGACCTGGGCTCAGGCCAAAACTCACATCTACCCCTCCCCCTCTTCTTTTTACATCACACCCAGGCTTGGCCAGCCTTGGGTCGTGCGTGTGTGAGTATGAAAGTGGGTTAGGGCTTGGGGCACTAACGCTTTCTTCCTTCCTCTGAGTGACGTGGGAAACACCCTGCACTCTCTGCTGTTATTTTATTATTTTGTTAATAAAGCTTTAAAACTTAGACCCTTGGTGTGTTTCGTCATCTCCTCCCCAATGATCCTGTGGCCTCAGCCTGATCACCTGACGCCTCAGGCAGATTGGTATCGAAATCTGTCACATCTGCTCTGCTGGGAGGGCCCCAGCCCCCTTCCCCATTTTCCACCCCTCACCCCACCCCACGACCTGGGAGTCCCGGAGAAGAAGCCAACACAGGGGCTGTGGTCAGAACAGATAGCTTGAGACAGACACGACAAATGTGGGGAGGGGACAAGAGATGGCACCCCCCAGCCAGTCAGTTCCCACATGGGGTCATATTGAACATGCCCTGTTTCCCCCCCCCCCCCGAGTCAGCCAGTCTCCCGTTCCAACAACGACACCCACAGACCCCCCTGCACAGACCAGGAGATGAATCGGGTCCCTCGGTCCCGTCAGATGACACCAGCTGGGGGATGATCTGCAGCCAGGCTGTAAGAGAAGAGACAAGAGGGGGGTGAGAGCTGTGGGGTGGGACGGGTTATAAGGGGCAGGAGCGAGGGGTGTGGGGCATAGGACTCTGGATACTGGATTTATAGTCCAGTCCCCTATGTTATCGGGAGGAAGGGGAAAGAAAGAAAGAAAGAAAGATTATTAATTCAGTGAATGGGGCCGGGGCTGGACACGGAGGAGGGTCAGTGCATGGGGCCGGGGCTGGCTGTCAGGACACCTGGGCTCTGGTCCCACTAGAGCTGGGCCTGGGAACGTCTCAGGTTCGACAGCCTGTCAGTGGGTTGCTGGCCAGGCTCCTGGCAGGCTGCAGGGGATCCCGGGCTCCTAGGCCAGGCCTTCCCGCTGCCTGCCGGGGAACCAGCCGGGCAGGACCTGGAGCCGGGGAGCTCTGGGGGAAGAGCTCAGTGCATGGCAGGGTCCCCAGACCTGCTGGGTGAAACTGACATGATTCTTGTCAGTTTCACTGTGTGTATTCACAAGAGGAGCCCTGATCCCTGTCTGTGCAGACCTCGGCACAACAGGGGGTGGGGTGGGGGGCGGGCTGATTGCGGCAGGGATCTGCGCAGCGCCTGGCCTAACGGGGCCTGTTGCTCTAGGAAAGTTCCTATCAAAGAACATGCTTAAGCTCCGTGCTGCAGCTCCCTGCACAGCAGCTCTCACAGTGCTGCAGGGCAATGGGGAAACTGAGGCCGGGTCTCACCCAGTGGAGAATAACCAACAGCAGAGCTAGAGCCTGAAGGGGATGCCAGCCCCCACGAGCTCGAGAAAGGTGCCGCTGCCTTTGGGGAGCAGGGAAAAGCCTTGGGGAGGGGGACCTAGGTGGGTGTGACAGTCTGCCTGTGTGGAACTGAACATGCTGAAAACAGTTAATCTCAGAGGAACCCAGGTGTCTGAGGTGCGGAGAACTGATGGAGGGAGAGAGAGAATGAGACAGGGACCGAAGAAGGAGGGCAGAGGGGAAGCGGGGGAGCGAGGCAGGGAGCTGAAGGAGAGGGGAAGGCGGGGGGAAGGAGGCAGGGAGCTGCAAGAGGGGGGCAGAGGGTGACTCGGAGGGAAAGCACAGACACAGAGGGAATCGAAGGAGGGGAGCAGAGGGTGTTACCTAGCAGCTCTGTGCTCTGGGGGAACCAGGGCGCAGTACCCAGCCTGTCTGACTCATGAAAGACACCCCCCCCGCCTCTGATTGAACCAAATCTGCATCAGAAGAAAGACTGACAACAAGCAATGGAAAGGCCGTGGGAGACACCTCTAAACCGCTGGGATAAGGGTGACAGGATTAAGGAAACTCCCCTGACCTTATTTGCATTGAAGATGGGACAAGGAGGCATCTCCATTAGCTACAGAATGGAGACCAGAGATTCCAAGGCAAGAACCACATGGAACTCTGGGACCAGCAAAGCAGGGAAGCAGTGCATGTTGGGGGATCTCTGCTTCAGATGTTAATGGACCCACACCTGCACACACCAGGTCAGTAGTTATCAGACAAAATAGTGAAGCTCCCTAATTGCATTTTGAGCTCCCACCAAGGAACACCCCCATAGCCAGGAATGATCAGCTCCCATGTCTAGCCTGAACAAAACTACTTTTGTATCTCCCTTGTTTACACATAAACAAATCTAGTGTTTCCCTTGAACCATGGTTCTTTCCCTACAAAACCCCGTTCCCATGCTCAAGTAAGTGCTCTGATGCCTGGATCCAAAACCTGCATCAGTTCCATTGGGACTTCATCTTCTCCTGACTGATCGTGCTGGGGGCTCTGCCTGTCTCCAGCACTCTGGACCCTGAGCTACCACCATCACCTGGGACCCCCGATCGATTCAAGCTTCACAGAGTGGTGAGAACCCAGCTCTCTCTCTCTCTGTTTAGCCTTCTGACGCTGACTCTGTGACCAGTTATCGTTTTCTAAACCTGACTTTTATAATCAAATTAAGTTCAATTTAATATTATCATTGTTTTGTTTGTTTGGCTCCCCTATGGTTATTACCTGGCAATAAACAACTCTCATGATTAAGCTGGTGGCTTCTCTCTCTTTCTGTCTCTCTCTCCTCTCGTGGGTGGGTTTTTTTGGTTTCCTCATTCGCTCTGTAGCAACGCTCCTCGTACCTAAGCTAAAGATCCCGGCAGCGCCCAAAAATCCTGTGGGGTTTGCTCACCAAGTGGGTTACTGCCAGAACAACTGTAACGTGAAAGTGGGGATAGGGACATGCTGAACCTGGGACGTGTGAGGGTGGCAGCTTGGAAGTGCTGCTCGACCCAGTCTGCTGAGTCCAGGACCATATAAGCGGTCAGCTTGGGAGTGCTGATTAACCCGGTCCTCTCAGACGCTCTGTTAGTGTGTGTGTGTTCGTCTGATTCTGGGGCTGGAAGAGCCCAGCCCTGGGGAACCTGGGTCCTGCAGGATCGCTCCATTGGGAGGGGACTTGTAGCAGGGAGAAGTAGAGCTCTGTATGAGAACACGTGACACAAGCAGCATATTAATAGAAGTACAGACCCCCCCCAGAAGAGTAACCCTAATAAATGAGCGTACCCCAAAGTAACGGGAAAAGCTGGTAACAAAGGTGACTAGGAGAGAAAGAACAGACACAGAGGGGATGAGCCAGGGGCCGAAGGAGGGGTGCAGAAGGTGATGAGCTGAGAAAGAACAGACACAGAGGGGATGAGACAGGAAAGAGGAGGCGTGCGGAGGTCGCGTGGGATTTATTTATTGTTTCACAGACACAGTCCGGTCCAGCCAAGCCACAGCGTCTTATCAGCCACGCTCAAGGCGCGAAGACCTGCAGGAAACTGAGTCATTTTACAGCCCTCACCCGACCTGTGTGCTGGTTTGGGGGACGGAAACAGAGCGGAAGGAAGAGGGAGACAAGAGTGAATGGGCTGGGTCAGAGCCGTAACTAGCTATTTTTGTGCCCGAAGCAAGAATCTAAAATTGCGCCCTCCCCCCTCCATATAATTTCATAGTAGTTACTTTGTAAAAAAAAGAAAAATACGTAAATAACAAGAATAATAATGATAATAGAACATTTATTTATTTTAATCATAAGATCCGCTTACAAAATCAACTAATACATATAAGGTGTGCATCTTAGTGCATCATGAACTGTGGGGGTCGGGGCTCAGAGCCGCACACTGGGGTCGGGGTCGGGGTCGGGGGCTCGCAGCCACTTGTAGGGGTCGGGGTCGGGGCTCACAGCCTGGCGCAGGGTTCAGGGTCGGGGCTCACAGCCCGGGGCCGGGGTCGGGGCTCGCAGCCGCACACTAGGGTCAGGGTCGGGGCTCACAGCCCGGGGTCGGGGCTCGCAGCTGCGCACTAGGGTCGGGGTC
>NW_020691855.1:17250-18617 GCF_002925995.2 Terrapene triunguis
GGGGGGCTGGGGCCCTCCCAGCAGAGCCAGGCCTGGGATGAGCAGACTCTCTCCTGGGGATGCTGGGCACAGACAGACCCTGGGGGTCTCTCCATTCCCCAGCCAGCGAACAGCTGGGACCATCATCCTGGGGGAGCCGTACCAGGACTGCAGACTGTGGGCTGAGGCACTAAGTGGGCGCCAGACTGTCACCATTGGACCTGGCACCACCCGCAGGCCGTGGGTTCAAGGCCCATCCGGGAGGAAGGATCCCCTGGGAGCAGGGTCGGGGGCCAGGGCGGAGAGTTCGGACGCTGGGTGGAGATCCGGGGTGACCCTGCCAGCTCGGCTTGGGGTGTCTGCCTTGGATCTAAGCTCCACCCACATCCCCTCTGTGCCCATAGATCTAACCCCACATCCTGCCCCCCCACCCCCCACCCACACTCTCCAGACTCCTCTGTGCCTGAGGAAACCTTACAGCCAACTCTGCGGCTGCACCCACCGGGTCCCCGGTACCCGGCTGGATCCTCCATCACCCTGACGTGCTCGGCCCCCCTGCAGTCAGACCGGGCGGCTGGATTCTGGTTCTTCCACAGTATAACATCCATGTGCGCTCTAGGGGCCGCCCCCCAGGCCTCCCGCAGCTACCAGATCCCCCGGCTCAGCCTGGAGCACGCCGGCACCTACACCTGTACTGGGTAGAGCAGGACGGCCAGGAGAGCCCATCCCCCGAGAGCCACCCTGTCTCCATCACAGTGACCGGTGACGCCCCCTTCTCCTGGCATGTGGGGCGAGGGGGCTGGGAGGTCTCTGCTGTGGTCTCTCATGCCCACAAGCACCACCTGGTGCCCTAGATAAATGGTGGGGGGGCTGCAGACGACAGACACCCCCCAAAACCCACCGATAACCTCCCTTCCACTCCAGCCCCCAGTGACAGACGGCGGTACTGCAGCCCCCAGCCCCACCAGGATCCCCCAGTGGCAATAAGCGGTACTGCAGCCCCCAGACATAGCGGGATATGTCGGGGTGGTGAGGGATGATCTGTTCTGTGGGTTACCTGCCATGTGCTGTTTCCCAGGCTGGGGGAACGCAGCAGGCAGGGAAATGTGGCTGGTTTTTATCACTGTTTTCAGGATCTCACCAGCCCCTTTTTCCCCCCTGCAGCTTTCTCCCCTTCTGCCTCTGTTCCAGGCCCCCTGCCGCCCCCCACACTCTCTCTGGGCTCCCAGGACCCTGTGTATTACCAGGGGGAGCGTGTTAACCTCAGCTGCTCAGCTCCCAGGGGCGAGGCAGTGACGGGATACAGATTCTACAGGAGAAGAGGGGACCAGACCCCGGAGGAGCTCCCATCTCCCCGCGGGGCAGCCTGGCTGGAGCTCAGGGCCGAG
>NW_020691856.1:0-3439 GCF_002925995.2 Terrapene triunguis
GGGAAGTCTTGGATCTCATCGCTGTGTGGGGAGATGAGTCCGTGCTTTCCGAGCTGCGCTCCAAAAGACGGAATGCAAAGACCTATGAGAAGATCTCTAAAGCCATGGCAGAGAGAGGCTACAGCCGGGATGCAACGCAGTGCCGCGTGAAAATCAAGGAGCTGAGACAAGGCTACCAGAAGACCAAAGAGGCAAACGGACGCTCTGGATCCCAGCCCCACACATCCCGTTTCTACGAGGCACTGCATTCCATCCTAGGTGCGGCCGCCACCACCACCCCACCCCTGACCGTGGACTCTGAGGATGGGATATTGTCCGCGGCCGGTTCCTCAGCGGACGGGGAAGAGGAGGAAGGAGATGAGGAGGACGAGGCAGTAGACAGCGCTTACAACGCTGATTTGCCCGACAGCCAGGAGCTCTTCATCACCCTGACAGAGATCCCCTACCAACCCTCCCCAGCCGTTACCCCAGACACAGATTCAGGGGAAGGATCAAGCAGTAAGTGTTTTAAATATCTAAACATTTATTTACAACATAACTGGCGTATTTAAAATATTAACAGTAGATAAAGTGCTTTAAAACATGTAAACATTTATTTGCAACAAAACAGGAAGATTGAAAATATGAACAGTGGGTAAAGTGCTTCAAAACATGTAAACAGGAAAGTCAAACAAAAGGGGAATCAGTGCAAAGTGTATCATGATTAGTCTGTCTTTGGGCGCCTCAATATATAGTCCGAACCATTTTCAAAAAATTGCACAATGTCCGCTTCATGATTATAGTGCCCAAAACCCTGCAGTCATTTGTCCCTCCAAGGGCACCTAAGCCAAGAACTGGTCAATGTAACCGGGGATAGAGGCGACATCCTCCGGGGAGAACTCCTCATACACCTACTGCAGGTGTTTTTCCAGCCTCATCAGCAGGTTCCTGGGCAGGGAGAGCTTATTAGGCCCCCCGTGGTAGGACACGTTTCCCTGCCACAACGCCAGCAGGTACTCCGGGATCATGGCCTTGCAGAGCAGTGCAGCAAATGGCCCCGGTTTCTGCAGGCTGTCCCGGAGCATCTTCTCCTTCTGGCTCTCCGAGACCTTCAGGAGGGTGATGTCTGGCATGACTCCCTGCTGTGAATTAGGTAGGGGAAAGTTAGTATTGGGACTGCTTGCCCGTCCCTTTACAGAACTGCAACCGCCGGTTTACAGCCACGCGGTTTACAGCCGCGAGGGGCTGGGACAGGGCCAGAGTTCATGCTTGCAGGATTGCTGCCAGCAGAGACTCGCATTGCTTTCTATGTGAAAGGAGGCCAGTGCCACTCTTAAAGTTTTAAGCGGCCACAAGTCTACGGCTTACCATGTTTGCCATCTAGACAAAGTCCGGTGTCCTGCCCTGCTCCTCAGCTCGCCACAGCAAGACCGCAGGCACTGTAGGCGAGGGCCGAAAATTCGACCTTGTCCTCAGTGCGCGTGTGATAGGTGCTCTGCATGGTCTTGTTCACAGAGAAAGACTATGTTCTCTGTTCACAGATACATTGCTCTGTCTCAGGAATTCACTCCCTTTTTCCAATTCCCACAGCCACATCTGCCCAGAGGCTAGCGCACATTAGGAGGAGGAAGAAGAGGACACGGGAAGACATGTTTGCTGAACTAATGGAATGCTCCCGAGCACAGGCAGCCCAGCAGACACAGTGGAGGGAGAACTTGTCCCAAATGCACCGGGCAAACATTGAACGGGAGGAGAGGTGGCGACAGGAGGACAGGCAGGCTACTCAAACGCTGCTTGGACTAATGAGGGAGCAAACGGACACGCTCCGCCGCCTTGTGGATGTTCTGCAGGACCGGAGGCAGGAGGAGAGAGCCCCGCTGCAGTCTCTCTGTAACTGCCCTGCCCCGCCACCAAGTCCCATACCCCCCTCACCCAAAGTCCAAACACGGAGGGGTGGAAGGGGCCGTGAAAAATTTCACTCCACCCCTGCGGACTGCTCTAGCACTAGAAGGCTCTCATTCCCCAAAATTTGAAAAGTCCTTTCCTACCCGCCTCACACAAGACCCCGTCCAAGTTTCACCCCCCCGTTCCATGTGCGGTTGTTAATAAAGAATACGTTTCTGTTCATTTCTGTTTCCATCCTCTTCTTTTGGAGGGGAGTCTGTCTGAAGGGGGGGGAAGGGGCTTGGTCATTGGACAGGACAGTCACCTTTAGCAGGGGGCAGGTGCAGCAGCAGGGCACATATACAGTGCAGTGACTAGTTATCCTGGTCAGTCTGGGAGGTGGTTTTCATGTTTTGTGTGGTGGGGGCGGTGGTGTTGCTCTGTGACTTGGTGGCGGGGGAGGGCAGTTACAGATCTTATGCAGCGGTCCTTACCCTGCATCACAGAGCCGCGCAGCAGGGGATCTGTAACCCTCCTCCCCCTGCAAGACAGTCACATAGCCGACACATACACGCAGTCCCGGCCAGGAGGGCTGGCAGGCTCCGTTGAAACAACCAGTCCACCACCGCAGAGCCTGTCATTCCTGGAGTTTAGAAGCATCATTTGCATCACAACCCTAAACCCGCCCCCCGCTACAGTCTGCGTCCCAGGTTTAAAACATTCCCGCGAAAACAGTAATAAAGACAACGGTGTCCATTAACAAAACAGAACAGATTTTATTTTTTGGGAAGGGGGTGAAGGGGGTATGTAACTGGAGAGGATAGTCGACGGCAACTGGGTAAAGAAACGGGGGCAAGTTCAGCTTCTGTGTCCACAAACTTAAAAGTCACTGGGTACCCTGCTCAGCCTTGAAACTGGCTTTCAAAGCCTCCCGGATGCACAGCGCGTCCCGCTGGGCTCTTCTAATCGCCCGGCTGTCTGGCTGGGCGTAATCAGCAGCCAGGCTATTTGCCTCAACCTCCCACCCCGCCATAAAGGTCTCCCCCTTGCTCTCACACAGATTGTGGAGCACACAGCAAGCTGCAATAACGATGGGGATATTGGTTTCGCTGAGATCACAGCGAGTGAGTAAGCTTCTCCATCTCCCCTTGAGACGGCCAAAAGCACACTCCACCACCATTCTGCACTTGCTCAGCCGGTAGTTGAACAGTTCTTTTTCTGTGTCCAGGGCGCCAGTATAGGGCTTCATGAGCCAGGGCATTAGCGGGTAGGCTGGGTCCCCGAGGATCACTGTAGGCATCTCCACATCCCCAACAGTTATCTTGTGGTCCGGGAAGTAAATACCTTCCTGCAGCCGTCTAAACAGACCAGAGTTCCTGAACACGCGAGCGTCATGAACCTTGCCCGGCCATCCGACGTAGATGTTTGTAAACCGTCCCCGATGGTCCACCAGTGCTTGCAGCACCATTGAAAAGTAGCCCTTTCTGTTAATGTACTGGCTGGCCTGGTGGCCCGGTCCCAGGATAGGGATGTGAGTCCCATCTATAGCCCCACCGCAGTTTGGGAATCCCATCGC
>NW_020691857.1:0-3775 GCF_002925995.2 Terrapene triunguis
GCTTGGGCATGAGGTGACTCCCGGTAGGGTGGGGTTCTAATTGGGTGAGCATTACCTGTGTCAATGGAGTGGTATGCCCGTTCGGTCCGTCCTGGAGTGGCTGAGAAAATCGGTGCAAAGCTTGTGCACAGCTCCTTGATCTGCTGTCGCTGCAGACGTCCCAGGGTCGTGGAGAGGTTCACCTCTTCCACGCCACCATTCCTTTTTCCTTCGTAGTAGACACCTGCCGGCCACTCCGCGTCATCTGTTTCCTGGGCTGTAAACTGGCAAACGTTTAATTCTCTGGAATAAAAGGGCTTAAGAGAATTAACATGGTATACCTTAGGCTTTATGTTGGAGGTGGGGGAGGCTATGAGATAGTTAACAGCTCCTAGGCGCTCCTGGACCGTGAATGGTCCTTCCCACGACGCTTCCATTTTATGGGCCTGGAGCGCCTTTAAGACCATGACTTGGTCTCCTACTTTGAAGGACCGTTCTCTGGAATGTTTATCATACCAGGCCTTTTGCTCTTCCTGAGCATCCTTTAGGTTTTCTTTAGCAAGGGCTAAAGAGTGTCGGAGGGTGTTTTGTAGGTTGCTTACAAAGTCTAGAATGTTAGTTCCTGGAGAAGGCGTAAACCCCTCCCATTGCTGCTTCACCAACTGTAATGGCCCCTTAACCTCGCGGCCATACACAAGTTCAAATGGTGAAAACCCTAAACTGGGATGTGGTACAGCCCTGTAGGCAAAAAGCAACTGCTGCAACACTAGGTCCCAATCATTGGAGTGTTCATTTACGAATTTACGTATCATGGCCCCCAAAGTTCCATTAAACCTCTCCACCAGACCATTGGTTTGATGGTGATGAGGGGTGGCAACCAAGTGATTCACCCCATGAGCTTCCCACAGGTTTTTCATGTTCCCTGCCAGGAAATTAGTTCCCGAATCTGTAAGGATGTCGGAGGGCCAACCTACCCTGGCAAAAATGTCTGCTAATGCCTGGCACACACTTTTAGCCTTGGTGTTGCTTAAGGGTACAGCTTCCGGCCATCGGGTAGCAAAATCCATGAAAGTCAGTACGTACTGCTTTCCTCTGGGTGTCTTCTTTGGGAAAGGACCCAGAATATCCACAGCTACTCGCTGAAATGGGACCTCAATTATGGGTAGTGGCTGGAGAGGGGCTTTAACCTGGTCTTGGGGCTTTCCCACTCGTTGGCACACCTCACAAGACCGGACATAATTAGCAACGTCCTTGCCCATTCCCTCCCAGTGGAAGGACTTCCCCAACCGGTCTTTGGTTCTGTTCACCCCAGAATGGCCACTGGGATGATCATGGGCTAAGCTCAAGAGCTTTACCCGATACTTAGTGGGAACCACCAACTGTCTTTGAGGATGCCAGTCTTCCTGGTGCCCACCAGAAAGAGTCTCCTTGTATAAAAGTCCTTGTTCTACAACAAACCGGGATCGGTTAGAAGAGCTGAGAGGCGGTGGGGTGCTCCGCGCCGCCGCCCAAGCTTTCTGAAGGCTGTCATCTGCTTCCTGCTCGGCCTGGAACTGTTCCCTTGATGCTGGAGACATCAGTTCCTCCTTGGACTGTGGACTGGGGCTTGGTCCCTCTGGAAGCGATGTAGGGGCTGGGGTTTTTTCCATTGACTGTGAACCGCTGTCCGCTGGTGCACTATGTGGTATCTCAGGCTCTGGCTGAGCCTCTTGGGTAAGGTTATCTGCTGCTCCCGCCAGTTCAGGCTCGCTGGTGTCCTCTGGCATTGGAGTTGTAGACAGGGTTGCAAGCGCTGGACTCAGTGCTGGCAATGGTTCTGGTGCTGGTTGCGTTGCGAATTCCGGTTCCGGGACTGGCTTTGGCTGGGTCTCTGGGATTGGATCCACTACGGCTGTTGCAGTCGTTGGCAGGGGATCCGGTTCCACCACCTGTGTTTGGGTCTCCGGTAACACAGACGGGGCCCTGGTGGACGGCTCAGGAACAGGGATGGGGGTGGAAGCTTGCTTAGCCTGGCTGCGGGTGACTATTCCCACCCTCTTGGCTAGCTTCACATGGTTGGCCAAGTCTTCCCCCAGCAGCATGGGGATGGGATAATTGTCATAGACTGCAAAAGTCCACATTCCTGCCCAGCCCTTGTACTGGACATGCAACTGGGCTGTAGGCAAGGTTACAGACTGTGACACGAAGGGTTGAATTGTCACTGTAGCCTCCGGGTTGATGAGTTTGGGGTCCACTAGGGATTGGTGGATAGTTGACACTTGTGCCCCAGTGTCCCTCCAAGCGATAACCTTCTTTCCGCCCACTCTCAAGGTTTCCCTTCGCTCCGAGGGTATGAGAGAGGCATCTGGGTCTGGGGATCTTTGGTGTGACTGGGGTGTAATGAACTGTAATCGGTTGGGGTTCTTGGGGCAGTGAGCCTTTATATGCCCCAGTTCATTACATTTAAAACATCGCCCTGCTAAGGTATCACCGGGGCGATGTTGGTTGGTGGAGACTGGTGGGGTGGGGTGAGAAGGCGTCTGGGGTTTCCCTTGGGATGTGGGTGGGGCCTTGGGTTGTCCCCGGTGGTAAGGTTTTGTTTCGGCTTGCCCCTTCTGATATTCGCTCCAACTGCTACTAGCTTTTTTCTTTTCTGTCACCTCCACCCATTTGGCTCCAATCTCCCCCGCCTCGGTTACAGTTTTGGGCTTCCCATCTAGGATGTACCTTTCTATTTCCTCAGGAACACCCTCTAAAATCTGCTCCATTTGCAATAGGAAGGGCAACTCTTCCGTAGATTTAACATTTGCTCCTGATATCCAGGCATCCCAATTTTTCCCAATGTGGTAGGCATGTCGGGTAAATGACACATCGGGTTTCCACCTTAGGGCTCTGAACCGCCGACGGGCATGCTCAGGTGTTAGCCCCATTCTGATTCTGGCCTTGTTTTTAAAAAGTTCATAACTGTTCATGTGTTCCTTAGGCATTTCAGCCGTCACCTCTGCTAAGGGTCCACTGAGCTGCGGTCTCAGCTCTACCATGTACTGGGGTGGAGGGATGCTGTATCCAAGGCAGGCCCTTTCAAAATTTTCTAAGAAGGCCTCAGTATCATCGCCTGCCTTGTAGGTGGGGAATTTCCTGGGATGGGAAGTGGTACCTGGAGAGGAGTTGCTAGGATGGTCTGATGCATCCTGCTTAGCCATTGCTGCTTCCAGTTCATGCTTCCTTTCTTTTTCTCTCGCCTCCTCTTTGGCTTTTTCCAGCTCCATCTCTTTTTCTTTCAGCTCCATCTCTCTCTTGTGGGCTTCCTCTTTGGCTTTCTCTTCTCTGTCTCTCAGCTCTATCTCTTTTTCTTTCAGCTCCACAGCTCTCTTGTGGGCCTCCTCTTTAGCTTTTTCTTCTTTGGTAGTCATTTTCCTGTTTTCTTGTGCTGGGTCACACCCCTCTGCAGTTGACTGAAACTGGGATGTACTTAGCTCTGGCTGCTGCTGAGTTAACAGAGACTTTCTAACTAGCTACTTCCGAGGATGTAAAAAGAAAAAAAAACAATTCAACTTGTAAATTATCTTTACCAGTCAGTCAAAGTTTGCTCCCTTTGAACCCTTCTCTTAACAAAGGACCTCGTTAAGAAAAACTTAACACCTCTGCCTTCAGGCAAGGAGAGATAAGATATGCATCTACATTCAGCTCTGCTTTCCAAGCAGCTAGAAGGAAAAAAAAATCTCTTACTGGCTTTTGGGTCTAAAACGATCTCCACCGCTGTGCCACCATGTCAAGGCTGTATCCCCACTTTGAACCTTAGGGTACAAATGTAGGG
>NW_020691858.1:0-1839 GCF_002925995.2 Terrapene triunguis
TACTTTTCAATGCTGCTGCAAGCCCTGGTGGATCACAAGGGACGTTTCACCGACATCAACGTGGGCTGGCCGGGAAGGGTACATGATGCTCGCGTCTTCAGGCAGTCTCTTCTGTTTCGAAAGCTGGAGGAAGGGACTTTCTTCCCGGACCAGAAAATAACCATTGGGGATGTTGAAATGCCTATCGTGATCCTTGGGGACCCAGCCTACCCCTTAATGCCATGGCTCATGAAGCCGTACACAGGCAGCCTGGACAGTAGTCAGGACCTGTTCAACTACAGGCTGAGCAAGTGCCGAATGGTGGTGGAATGTGCATTTGGCCGTTTAAAAGCGCGCTGGCGCAGCTTACTGACTCGCTCAGACCTTAGCGAAAAGAATCTCCCCATTGTTATCGCTGCTTGCTGTGCGCTCCACAATATATGTGAAAGTAAGGGGGAGACATTTATGGCGGGGTGGGAGGTTGAGGCAAATCGCCTGGCCGCTGATTACGCGCAGCCAGACACCAGGGCGGTTAGAGGAGCACAGCAGGGCGCGGTGCGCATCAGAGAAGCGTTGAAAACCAGTTTTGTGACTGGCCAGGCTACGGAGTGAAAGTTATGTTTGTTTCTCCTTGATGAACCCTCCGCCCCTCCCCCACCACCCGGTTAACTCTACTTCCCTGCAAACCAACCACCCCACCCTCCCCTACTACCCTCCCCCCTTCGAGCACCACTTGCAGAGGCAATAAAGTCATTGTTGCTTCACATTCATGCATTCTTTATTACTTCAGCACACAACTAGGGGGATAATTGGAAAGGTAGCCTGGGATGGGTGGGGGAGGAGGGAAGGAAAAGGACACACTCCAATTTAAAACTTTAAAACTTATTGCTATGGAAATCATCTAGGGTGGAGTGAGTGGGTGGCCGAAGGCCCCCCCACCGTGTTCTTGGGCGTCTGGGTGAGGAGGCAATGGGACTTGGGGAGGAGGGCTGCTGGTTACAGAGGGGCTGTAGCGGCGGTCTCTGCTCCTGCTGCCTTTCCTGCAGCTCAACCATACGCAGGAGAATATCACTTTGATGCTCCAGCAGCCGGAGCATCGACTCTTGCTTTCTGAGTACAAGTTGACGCCACCTCTCCTCTTCACCATGCGTTTCAGCACGCAACTTCTCCTCTTCAGCCCCGCGATTCAGCACGCCACCTCTCCTCTCGCTCATATTGGGCTTTTTTAAAATCAGTCATTGACTGCCTCCACGCATTCAGCTGTGCTCTGTCAGCGTGGGAGGCAGTCTGTAGTTCAGTAAACATTTTGTCACGCGTCCTTCGCTTCCTTCTTCGAATATTCACTAGCCTCTGCGAAGGAGTAAGATTTGCAGCTGGTGGAGAAGGGAGAGGTTGTTAAAAAAGATACATTTTAGAGAACAATGGGTAGACTCTTTCACGTTAGATTTTGCTGTTCACAACATCACACAGCACATGTGCTTTCGTTACAAGGTCGCATTTTTCCTCTTATATTGAGAGTCTCCTGGTTTGCTGTGAGAGATCACTCACGCAGTGCCAGGACACAGATTTCAGCTTGCAGGCAGCCATGGTAAGACATACAGTCTTTGGGCTTTTTTAACCTTCTTAACATGTGGGGATGGTTTCAAACAGTACTGCCCTCATTTCCCATACCAAGCACCCGTTTGGTTGGCCATTTAAAATGGGTTTCCAATGTAAAAGGAGGGGCTGCGATTTCAGGTTTAACATGCAGCACAAACCCAACTAACTCCCCTCCCCCACACACCCAATTCTCTGGGATGGTCACTTCACCCTTCCCCCCCACCGCGTGGTTAACAGCGGGGAATATTTCTGTTCAGCAGA
>NW_020691859.1:0-1158 GCF_002925995.2 Terrapene triunguis
GGCTCCTGGAGCTAAAGCTGTGGGGCTCAAAACTGTGGTGCAGATACGTGTGTTCCCGCTGGGTTCAGAGACCCTCCCCCCTCGTGGGTCTCAGTGGCTGGGCTCAAGCTCGTATGTCTGCACTGTCATTGCACAGCCCTGCAACCCCGGCCCCACAAGCCTGAGCCAGCTGCCCCGGGCTTGGAGACAGGTGCCCCGGGGGTGTTAATCGCAGTGTAGACATAATGTCAGGGCACGTCTACACGGCGACGAACCCCCGCGGCTGGCCCATGTCTGATAAATCCGGCTTTGCCTCCTTCTGCTCCTCGTTCCCCGGGACGGGACGATCTGCCCAGAGAGGCTGCAGCCAGTGAGTCTGGGCAGGTCTCGGGGCTGGGAATCCCCCGCCCCCATCTCCTCCTTCCCCAGCCCGGTCCCTTCTCCCCCCATCTGCCCCTTCCCACCCCCAGGACCATCTCGCCCCCTTCCCCGGCCCCGTCTCCCCCCAGTCCTATGTGACCCGTCTCCCCACTTTCCCTTCCCCGGCCCCGTCTCCCCCGGGCAGGGGGCTCTGAGCTCGTTCCCTGCAGGCTCCGGCCCAGGGGCTGCCCCTCCCCCCCGGGCAGGGCGGGGCTAATGACGGGCCCCGGCCCCAGCGCAGACCCCGGGGGGAGGGGCAGGCCCCGCGTGGGGCGGGGACACGCGTGGGGCGGACACGCGCCTGCCGGCGGGAGGGGCCGGGTTCGCTTTGCCCCCTGCCCGGGGGGGGCCCCGCGCTACCCGCGGCCGGAGCGGGGCGGGGCCGGGAGCGGCAGGAGGGGCCCGGAGTGGGGGGGAGGGAGGATAAGGGGCGGGGCTAGGAGAACCCCGCCCCCAACGGAGGGGGCAGTGCCGCCTCCCAGCCCCGCGCGCGCGGCGCTCCAACGGCCCTAACGGTCACGTGTCTCCTTCCCCCTCCCCCCGCTCGTCGCCCCGCGGGGTGCGTCACTTCCGGGTCCGCTGCGCGGGGAGCTCCGGGCCCGCGGGAGAGCCGGTAAGAGCCGAGCGGGGGAGGGGCGCTCGCCCCGGGCCCGAGACCCCCCGCCCTGGGCCAGGCCGGAAGCTGGGGTTACGCGGTGGGTCCCGGTGCGGCGGGGCGGGAAACCCCCGGGGGAGAAAAGTGTCTGTGTGTTGCACCTG
>NW_020691860.1:0-16161 GCF_002925995.2 Terrapene triunguis
GAGGGATAGCTCAGTGGTTTGAGCATTGGCCTGCTAAACCCAGGGTTGTGAGTTCAATTCTTGAGGGGGCCACTTGGGGATCTGGGGCAAAATCAGTACTTGGCCCTGCTAGTGAAGGCAGGGGGC
The DNA here is from genome assembly GCF_002925995.2 of Terrapene triunguis. Classification (NCBI taxonomy): domain Eukaryota; kingdom Metazoa; phylum Chordata; order Testudines; family Emydidae; genus Terrapene; species Terrapene triunguis. Next base: position 127 of record NW_020691860.1, read on the forward strand.
TGGACTCAATGACCTTTCAAGGTCCCTTCCAGTTCTAGGAGATGGGATATCTCCATTAATTTCTAAAATTTCTAAGCAGTGGCCTCTTCCAGGGGCCCCATTGAATCTGCACTCCATCTGAAGGAATAATTTCAGTCTTCTTTCACCTATTTTACTGGGCCTGATTCATCGCCCACTGGACTCTATGGAAAGACTCCAGTTGAACTGGATGGGCTTTGGATCAGGCCTTTTGTTTTTGATACATCTCCCTTAGGCAACAGAAGCCAATGACACCTGCAAGTGCAAAGACATAATTGACATGTAAGAAAGGTGCCTTCAGAGTCAATTTAAAGCAGCACATCATAATCCACGTACTCTGCAGCAACCCAGCCCTGAATTCTGAGCAAAGGGGGCTGGTTTCTGCAGAACTCTCCCACAGTAAGGCCAGTAGTAAGGCCTGGTGCCTGGAGATCAGGCTTTGATTCTCTGATGCGCCACAGATGCAGTATGGACCTTGCACAAATCACTTCCCCAGTTGTAAAATGGGACTAGTACTGCCCTCCCTCAGAGGAGCACTATGTAAAAAAGGGGGCACCCCCATACTACAGCAATGGGGGCCACCTAAGAATGGAAATTCTGTGGCAGCTCCAGAGAAATTAGCAAATGGAATGTTGTCTTTAATTTCATAGAAAAATGAATAATACAAGCAGGAGAGATTTCCTTATGCGCTTAATCATGAGCCAGAGTCTGCTCATTCTTACTCATGCTGAGTAGCATCTTGCTGCACAGATATTCCCCACCGACTTCAGTAGAATTATTCATGGCGTAAGGTACCATATTCAGTGTGATATCAGAATGTAGTGCTTTGATGTGACATTCAGTTCCTTTGACTCTGTCCCTGCATTTTAGTTTTTCACCATATTGGGCAACGTATTACTGCACTGTAGAAACCAACAAGGGGAAGCTGGAAGTTTTTGTAATTGACATCAATAGGCTTCAGAGTTAACAATTATTGAGTTAAATGGGGCAGTTCATCCATATCATAGCTCAAAACAGGGTTTTCAGAAGTGCTCAGCATTGGCTTAACTCTTCTCCTACTGACGTCTACTGAGTTCATGGACAAGACAGGACAATACTGAGTGCTTTTGAAAATTCCACCCATTTTTAAATTTTATTTATTTCTTTATTTTAAATCAGAGCCTTGCTTTTGGGACCCAATTCTGCGGCAAAGGTTAGATTCTGCCACAAAGTCAGTGGTTGTCAACTACACAGGGCCTTGATTCAAAACAAGATAGGTGGTGCCTCCTGCCCTGAAGAGTCTCCACAGTCTACAGAGACATCATCAATTTAAAAATCACTCTTCTGTCTGGAAATATTTGGTCTCCTCTTGTCGCAGGTAATGCCTAAGGTCACTGTAACAGAAAGACTAGAGGGAGATTATTTTTGCATTGTTTTCCAGTGTGTTTCACTTTGGCCCTCTGGCAGCGCTTTGTGCACAATCCACCTTACGCTTCTCCCCTGCTATGGTCAGTCAGTTTCCCCTGTTGGTGTGGGTCTTTCACACACACACGGAGGAGAGAAATTGAGTGTTAAAATATAGGAGAGTAGGAATATAAGACTCCAAAACCTGGCAGGGAGGCTTAGGGATAGGGCACCAGTCTAAGACACAGAGACTGTGGGTTCAAGTCCTGGTATAGCTACAAACTTCCTGTGGGACCTTGGACAAGTTAATGAGGGGAACATTTCAAAAGTGTCTATGTGACTTAGGAGCCTGTTTCACTGAAAGTCAATGGGATTTCCACTCCTAAAAGCTAGAATTTTCAAAAGGTGTTTAGGTGCCTAGAGACCCAGCACCTAGGCACCCCACTCCCATTCATTTCAAAGGGAGTTAAACGCCTATGTGTTAGAAAATCCTGGCAGGCATCCAGCTGCATCTTTAGGTTCCTAAAGGCCTTTAAAGATCTGGCCTTTAGGAGTCTAAATCCCACTGAGTGAAACAGGCTCCTAAGTCACTTTTGAAAATGGCATTTAGGCTCTCGGTAACTAAGGGTAACACTTAAATCTCTCTGTGCCTCAGTTCCCCATCTGTGAAATGGACTAATAGTACTAGCCTCTCTCGCAGGAGTTCTGGGTGGATGAATCCATTCATGAGGGTGAGATGCTCAGAGCCTATGGTGATGAGGAGCCTGATAAGCATTGTGATCAATAGATCATGTGTTTCTCACCAACAGTTACAGTCTGTTTCTCACCTGAAATCAATTTTTATTCATTTTTTTAAATTGATTTTTTGCTTTTATTCTGGGTGTCAAGTCTCTTCCCTCTGCTCCCCAGTTGGAGGATCCAGTCTTGCAACCACTGCTCCCACTGACATCAACTCACCAGAGAAAGGCTTATTCACATGAGTATGGATTCCAGGATCGGGGCCCAAGTCTTTGAAAGGGACTAGAATGGCAAACAAATCTGCTCTGCTCCTGTCCCAGCCACAGGGAGCCCACACACTAAAAGAAGAGTCCAGCATCCCTCTGTATTCATGATCGCCTCACTGACGCTGCTTCTGGTTATTCTTCAGATCCTTTCTTTCCTTCCCTGTTTCAGTCACTATCACGTTTCTTCATCGCTGTAGATTATTCTTTCCAGTCTCTTCAAGAGCCTCCTCTTGTCTCTTAAGTCTTTTCATTTCACCTCATTTAAATCTTGCAGCCCATTCCAAAACCCGATAAGGCCGAGTGAGATGAAGATTAGGTTTTAAATAAGTGTTCAGAAGAAAAGCTTTCATTCTCCCCCAGGAGGTGCTGAAATTATTTTAAATATGGAGGCAGGATTGTTAAAGGGGAAAATCACTTTAGCGGTGATACTACACTAATTTACACCACTTTGAGCCCACTATACACTCTTCGGGGGGCTTGAGCCATGTATCACATGACCTTTGGCTCTGATATCACCATCTAAGAGAGGTTGTGCCAAGCCAGGCCTTGCATGTAAGGCCACCAAAGACGGCCCAGATATTGCATTCTTTCCACTGGTCTAGCCTGGTGCTAGGGGATGCTGTGACGTTGACAGAGTCTTTTAGAGGAGCCCATGTGCCACTTTTGTTTCTTTTCCCAATGTGGAGATTGCTAACCCTATGGTCCTGGCCAAGTTCCAGCTGGAGTAATTACATTTGTTCCTTTCCCCTTACTGTTCTGATGTACACAGGGACACAAGATGAGCCTATAGTGACTCTGGGAAGAAACCTTCCTCTTCCATTTTTTTTAAATAAACCACATCTTATCCTCACATCCTGGTATTCCTTAACCACCTAGCCCTTCTCAATTCACCCAAAAGTTTTCCATTTTTCTCTGCACTGCAGGGGGAGTTTAATCTCCATTCATTATTTCCTTAACACAGCGAACACTTTGTGCTGTGATTTAAACACTTAGTGTTAATTAGTATATCCTTTGGGGCTTGTTGTGCTTCATTTAATGCATAGCTTTGAGGGCCTCTCACCCAGACAATGAGACAACTTACCCGCACTCTGTCTTTTGGATGAGAGCTTGTATTTGTAAAGGTCCTTCCATTCTGAAAGATGTCATTGCTCCTCACCAACTGTATGTGTCTCGTTTCACTCACTCATTGCTGAAATCTGGCCAACTCTGGGAGAGGCCTATAAAAGCGATTCTCCATCAATAACACCCACAGCAGTTAGAACAGGATGTCAAAAAGAATACTGCATCCAATTACATTTGTCTTGCAGATCCACTTGTATACAATATTTTTACTTCCTGTGCTAAGCTAATGTGCAGGGTTACAGAGAGTAAGTTGCATCCTAGTATACACAGACCTACCAGAAGGCCAGTTCATGCCCAGATGGCCAGGACAGCAGCCAGGGAACTGGGACCTAGATTAGTACCAGAGATCCCCCAGAAACCAAACAAGGTGAAGCAGGGAAGAAGCAGCTAGAAACAACACCTGAAAGACTATCTATAGGTTAAGTTTGGGAGGTGATGTGCAGACTGGCTGGAAAAGGGAACTAGGAGTCAAGAGTTCTACATTCCATTCCTAGCTCGGTTACTGACTCACTGCCTAACCCTGGGTAAAAGTCACTTTCTCCCTTGTGCCTCAGTGCCCTCATGTGTAAGATGGGGAGGACACCTGCTATAGCGGGGTTGTGAGGTTAAGTCAGTGCTTATAAAGCAGGTGTGGATGGAAGTTGAAGGAGAAATACCCAGTATTACTGTCATTAAATATGGGCATAAAATACCCAGAGAAGAAGGTGAGAGAAACATCAGTGCTATGTTTATAGCACGAGCATAAGAAACGTTTGCATCAGTGACTGGCAGGTTGACAGCAGGGCTCAGACTAGGAGGGAAAAGATCCCACTCTGTCTCCGACCATGCTCCAAGAATAGCTGGATGCTTCTACTACAACCAGCAGCAGTGAAACAGTAAACAGGGTTGACATTTGCACTGTAATCATTAGTCTTCAGATTGAACACTCCCCTGAAATGAAGGGAGTAGCTCACCGTTTCCAGAGTGGTTTCTGTTTATCCACAGACTTGTGAAGAGAGCACAGCAACCGGGCACACTCAGTAAGAGGTATCTCTGCCACCGAAGGCTAGCGACTGGCTTTCATTAATGAAAGCTTAAACGCTGCAACAACGCATCGGGCCACCAGACACATCATTTTGGACAGTTCTGCCTCAAGTCCAACTTTTGGTCAACAGCGGTACCCACTGGACCATTCATCGTGACTGGATTTGACGCAAAAGTGTGAAGAGCCCTTGGATTCAGATAGGGGCAGGAAGACTCGCCATGGGACACAATGTGATGAGTATCAGACTGAGAGTTTAGTCAGTAGCAGAGCCAGAAATAGAACTCCCATCTGTCTCTGTGACCCTGGGCAAGGCACATAAAGTGGAAAGTACTGTTACTTTATTCTCAGTGGCTCAGCCTGTCCCGGTCATGTCAGAGCAGACAGGTGGCTGGCACCATTTCAGACTGCTTTACGTGCAGGAGGAGTGTTTGCCTGCATGCCAACACAGCCACGTGGGGGAGACCACCCACCGCTCCCATTCCCAGCCCTTCCAGACTGGTACATGGAGGAGGCTGCATGCAGCTCTCTGCCCAGGCACTCTCTTCCCAGGGACAGGTGCCAAGGCAGATGGAAGGCAGAGCGGTCATCCAATATTGTTACTATTATTGTGCATGAAACAAAGGGAAGTGAATGAGAGCCACAGAGCCAGGAGCACAACAGCCTTGGGCACATGAACTGTGCGACAGGACAGTCAGACAACAAAAACTTAATTGAAACTAATTAGTATGGGTCCAGCTTTCTTCTGCCTGCCTGAGACAGACCGTCTGAACAGACTCCCAACAGGGCTGAGAGCAGAGAGGGAGGAGGAGGCAGGCATGGTGGAAATGGACAACAGACGGGTTGCAACAGGAGAGAGGGAGAGGCCCACGCAGGTCCCTAATGACTGTGGGTGCCATGACTAGTGCCCCGCGGTGCCAGCGTGTGAGTGTTGCCAGTCAAAGGAAGCCCCAGCTTGAGAACCGCCTTGATTAAACAAGCAGCCCCAGACAGATTAAATCCACACACATGCCAGGCACATACCAACCCCATCCCAAACAGAGAGCAGCCTTAGCATAACAGAGGCTGCAGGGGGTTAACAACAACAGCCACCTTGGTAATTGCCACGGCATGAAATGGAATACTCCAGTCTCGTGACTGGGGCTTTGAAATACCATTAATGGAGCAGAGCCTGTTTCTAGCACAGAGCCTGGTGCTCCCAGCCAGGAAGGCAGTGGAACAAAATAATTGATTGCCTTCTCGCTGCAAATTCAAAATGGTTTTTTATGTCAGGTCATTCATTGTCGTAACTGGAATAATAACACAATTCATTTTAGCCACAGCCCTGCAAATGGATGGCTTTAATAATGGCTAATTTGGGATGATGAATGAGCCATTTGGCGTGACATTATTGCTGAATAAGGAGAAGGGAGAGGGGGAAAGGGACTGGCAGGGAAGAGGCTGCACTAACCTCAGACAGGGGAGGGTCAGTGCCTCTGCCTTCCGGAAGAAAATCCAGAGTCACTTCCTGGGGTGTGCAGCAAGGAGAGTGTGTGACCGGGATGGTTACATGGACAGCTGTGTGCGTGTGTTTGCACCATGGTGCGGTGTCTGCGGTAGTGTATCTGGGATACCTGTCGGTGCTAATGGACCTGTATAGGGGTTTGCACACTGTGCACACACGCAGGGTGCATGACTGGCCAGGAGAGGTGGGCATGCTATGAATGTGTAAGGAACGGAGGCCAGGCCTACAATAGGAGCACTTAGCTAGGAGCTAGAGCACTGCTATGCAGTAACTCCTCACTTAAAGTTGTCCCGGTTAACGTTGTTTTGTTGTTACGTTGCTGATCAATTAGGGAACATGCTCATTTAAAGTTGTGCAATGCTCCTTTCTAACGTCGTTTGGCAGCTGCCTGCTTTGTCCACTGTTTGCAGGAAGAGCAGCCCATTGCAGCTAGCTGGTGGGGGCTTGGAACCAGGGTGGACCAGTAACCCCCCTATCAGCTCCTCCTATCAGCTCCCCCACTCCCCTAAGTTCCCTGTGCAGCAGCTGCCCAGCAGGCTATCAATTGCAGCTGTCCCTCCCCCCACTGCCATGTGTTGCTCCTGCCCTCTGCCTTGGAGCTGCTCCCCGAGACTCCTGCTTGCTGTGCGGGGGGGAGGAGAGGAAGAAGGGGGCTAATGTCAGGGTGTCCCACTCCCCCCTGCTCCTGCACCCCGCTAACCCCATCTTCCATAGAGCGGGGGGACACATGACAGGGCTCAGGACAGAGGGAGCTTGCTGGCAGCAGCAGGTGCTGTCTCAGCAAGCTGATCTAATTAACAAGGCAGTGTACTTAAAGGGGAAATGTGCATCTCTCTCTCACACACACAGTGTGTGTCTCTGTCTCTGTCTGCAATGCTCTCTCCTCTCCCTCCATTCCTGCTGCCTTGTAGAGTGTGAGAGTTAACCCTTGAGGGCTCAGCCAATTGGTAGTTCATCATTTAGCAGTAAGGCATTCCCTGGAAAATATCCCACCCTCTGACTCCTCCACCTCAACCAAGCTTGACAATCATCATCACTGTGTACCAGTATTAAATTGTTTGTTTAAAACCTATACTGTTTGTGTAATATAGTCTTTTGTCTGGTGAAAAAAAATCCCCTGGAACCTAACCTCCTCATTTACATTAATTCTTATGGGGAAATTGGATTCACTTAACATCGTTTTGCTTAAAGTCGCATTTTTCAGGAACATAACTATAAGCAGAGTCAGGATGAGCTCTACCCTGACATCTGGTGGTGAATTATGGCGAGGGTGGAAAAGAACTTCAGGGGCTGATCTTGTTTGCATAGGCACACCCACCCGCCTAACCTGGGACAACAGCAACTGAAAGTGGTTACTTTGGCTGGTGTGGGATCCCCAGTTTCTCTGTTATTGGGGCAGGAAGAATAAAGTGTTGTTACCCTGATTCTGTGAATCAAGGCCAGTGGAACTGTTGTATGACAGAGGGACTCACCGTTAACTAAGTAGCACTCGCTAGACAAGGGGCATGGGTTACAAAACCTAGTGAATGGAGAGAGGCGGGGGACAGGTATTTGTACCTGAGGGGATAGCCCCCCCGCCCTTTTGAGGGCCTGAAACACCAATTGCACCATCTGCTCTCTCCACTGTTAAATAGCAGAGCTAATTTTGATTCAATTAAGAGTCTAAATTATAGGCAGCTTATGCTGAATTCACTTTGGGCCAATGGTGCACCAGCACTGGGGCTCCCCTGCTACAAGCTGAAATCACTATGTGCTGAGATCACTGAGTGCTGTGTTAACTAGTGGGGGAGCCTGAAGATTTATTGCTAAGCGGCTAGCAGAGCTGAGCAGTTTGCGGGACGGAGTGAGCAGGAGAGCGGAGCGGAGCAGTTTGCAGGACGGTTGGTGTGGTCCATGGGACAGCAAGGGGAGCAGAGCAGTTTGTGGGACGGCTGGAGGGGCGGAGCGACTGGTGGAGTGGAGTGGCTCATGGTGAAGGCTGCAGCAGAATCCCATGGAGAGGTGGGGCAGTTGGCCTCGGATCATGTAAGGTGCCCTTTAATACCCCGCGTGCCCCTTTCTCCCCCCCCCCATTTCCACCCAGGCTGGGGGGGGTAAGACTCTGGACTCTGGGGCTGCACTGACCAGGGACAGAGACTTTTGGGTTGTTGGACTTTTGGGTGATTTTTGGGTTGCTGGACTCAAGAGACTTTTGGGGTGTTGGACTTTTGGGACTTTGGGGGTGGGTCTTTTGCTCATGGTTTGTGCTATGAATCCTGTTTGTGGTGTTTTTCCAATTTAATGCTGATGTCGTTCACCTCATGTTGTTAAACATTTTCTGCTACACTCAGACTCCGTGCTTGCGAGAGGGGAAGTATTGCCTCTTAGAGGCACCCAGGGGGTGGTATGTAATTGTCCCAGGTCACTGGGTGGGGGCTCGAGCCGGTTTTGCATTGCGTTATTGAAACAGAACCCCTAGATACTGAACCCGGCCCTTGTTGCTGCCAACTCAGAGGGGCAGAAGGGTTACATAACTACAATGTTAAGTGGGGAGTTACTGTACTGTACTGGTACAGCGTTCTTAGCCAAATTGCGCTTTTACCAGTATATCTTATCCAGCGCCTCTGAGCAAAATAAGCCATTATAACTGCCTCTACACTACGGGATTCTGCCAGCACAGCTGTGGTGGTCAGGGATCCCACCCCGACTGGCATAACTATGCCAGCAAAAGTTTGCAGTTAGCATGTGTGCACACGTCCGCGATATAATCCGGAGAGGGGTCTGTTTGCCAGCTGGGTGAATTGATGCAGTTCCATTACAGCCAGTGGAACAATGCTGATCTCCAGCAGCTGAGGAGCTGGCCCTTTGTGTGAAACCCAGGTAGGGGTCTGTGTGTCTGGGCTATCATTGCGCATGATTGTGTGGCTGTCTGCACTAGCATCATTAGCTCCTGCTGAGACCGTGGGCCAGCACTCAGGCTTGAGCAGAGCTGAAGAACTGAAGCAAAGCACCACAGTAAGGGGCCTTTGTATAAGCAAACAGGAATAGGTGGTCAGGTTTTCAAGGCTGCAGTGACTCAGGATAAGAGCATCAGAGGGCTCACATCCATCTGGAGGGCCTAGAGGACATGAATTTGGGGGGCTCTGTTGCAGTGGACAGGTGTGAAACTAGCAATCTGTTGACTAGGAGAGTCCTGGGACTGATCTGAACAGAGACGGGACACCGACCTGTTTGTCTCTGCAGCTGGGGGTAGGCCAGGCTCTACTGGGAAAGTATGGGGTAAACCTATATCTGTGAGAACATGGAGGGAGGATTTTCTGCTCTTTCGCCCTCTGAGTGGGGCAGGACCAAGCCCTCCACGTCAGGGAAGTTTGTCAGTGAGTGAAGCTCACACTCTGGCCACCCATTTGTGCAATATCTGCACTGTGCATTGAAAGCCAGTGAGTTCAGTTCCCATCCCTGCTGCTCCTGGAGCCAGTTATAAAAATTAGATTTTCTTAATTAGATTTTCCCCCAGGGTTGTCAGCCCAGGCAGGTAAATTAAAGACAAAGATGAATATGAAAGAGGGGGAGCAAGAAACAATAAGATATTAAAAATACTCCAGGAGAATGTTCATGCTAATTAGAAGTGGGCAGAGACCATGACACATATTTCCATAAGCCTCCGTCTGAATCTAAAAGAGGAATTTGTTTGTGTCTTTTTGGGTTTATTCAGGAGCTATTGGGCCTCATTCTCCTCACTTTTACACCTGTGGAAGCACATGGGACTTCTCTGGAGTCGCTCCAGATTGATGGAGAGGGGAGAATCCGGCTAATTGGGCCAGACTCTCCCCTGCCCTGTACCAGTGCAAGGTGGTTGTAAAATACTACCATACCAGGATAGTGTCAATGAAAATGATGCCACGTGGGCCTGGATTCTCTGGTCCGTCCATATGTGGGTCTGTGATGGACTATGCAGGCACACACCAAAAAGGAAGAGGTTAGACGCTACGCTGGGCCCTGGATTGGAAAGGGTGAGCATAGGTTCTCCTACCAGCCCCTAGGCGGTGCAGAAGGCAGAAAGCCTACCCCAATATGGGGAAATCAGGATGAGAGAAGGCCCCGAACGGTAAAGACCCCAAGACCTTGGTGCTGGGGAGGCTGGAAGCCTCTTTCCTGATCACAGGGCTATCCTTTGCCAGACTATATATCCCGGATGGGGTGGACATAAATACGTGACCTAGCTAGAGGTCTGAGTCACCGAGGGGGGCGGGGGGTAGACTGCTGAGCTGCCCTGGCTGTTGGCAGGACACGCCAGGGAAGCAGAGGAGAGCCTGCCATGCCTGGCCACCAGGGAGCGCCTGCAGTGAGTAAACAGCTTCACAGACTCACAGTGAATTTACTCTGGAGAGTCCCCGGGGAGAATGTCCTGAGTAGCGAGAACCTTTGCTGGCAGGCATTGGAGGCAGTGCAGCCACCTCGTTCAAGCTCGTGTGCTGGGACTCTACTGCTTGGCCTAAGTGGAGGCAGGGTGCATCGGGGGGGGCAGGACTGAGGAGTGTCAGAGCAAAGCTCTGCTGTGCCCGATTCCCTAATGGTGCTAAGTCCCAAGTGGCTTTACCAGTGCTCCAAGCTAAACCTTCCCCCTACAGCTTAATTTATACTGGGGTTGGGTTACTCTGAATTAGGGAGCTGCGATCACCTGTCACCCCCACTGGGACACGCTGGAGAAACAAGCCCTAGGAGCAAGGCAGTGGCTTAAATCCATCCGGTATGACCCGAATGAATGCTAGAGGAAAGCCAGCACTAGGCTCCCACAGCTGTGCATTCTCCCCAGAAATGGCACATGTGTCCGTGTGTCGAGGAATGATTTTATTTTAGACAGTCACTGGTAGAGAAGAAACCTCTCACTTCTATTTATTCATCTCATTGTTGCATATTTTTATCTATCTTTTAAATAAAATTACTGTGTGAGGGTAACAAAAAGAAACAGATGTGCAATAAGATGCTCATCCTCACAAAAAACTCAACCCTGTCAAGAAGTCCAATAAAACGCATGCAAGGCACAAAGAAAATGAAGAAGCAATTCAAAGACAAGATCGAAAATCATTAAAGTGACAGACACCTGCAAGATCAATTTACTATCAAATATGTCAGCTAGTCAGGTAACAAAGCAAAACAGCCTCATCCAAACAGCCAACCTCATCAGAACCCATGGCATCATCTTAATTTAGAAGTTTTCTCTTGACCTAACTTTGTGAGTAGGAGGGCTTTGACATCATCAGAGCAAGAACAAACCCAAACTCATGTATTTTTGAAGCTTTAATAATGCTTCAACTATGGGCATACATGCTTCTGGCTTGTTCCTGTCAATGACAAGAATACAGGGCCTTAAATTTGCATCTACGTTTTCGGTAATTCTCCTACTACAAGGAAAAATAAAGAACTTTCTATCTAAGATTTGTATATAACTGTTCTTTCTCCAAGCTGTTGTCATGGTACATTCCAGGCTCATGGCAGTGCCAGAATCCCTATAACCATTCAAGATGACATGGATGAAGCAGGCAATGATTTAACTGGGGGAGATTTGCAGTCTATGCAGCATTGCCAACTCTTGCTATTTTATTGAGGGACTCGCAATATTTAGTGGTTTATTTAAAGCCCCAGCTCCCGGAGTCATGTGATTATGCGACACTCTTAGCTTTCATTTAAAAATAAAATGAAGCTTCTAGAGCCCTTGACCTTTAGCTCCTTTCTCAGCGCTGATGCCACAATGGGACAGGGCCAGCTGGAAAGAGCCTCAGTAGCAGCAGATTTTTTAAGATACAGCCAGAGACGGGACGCTGCTTGAAAACAGCAGGGTGATGGATTCTTCAAGCACCTCTCTCAGGATTGTAAGCTCTTTGGTACAAGAACCATCTCTTTGTTCCATGTCTGTATAGGTCCTTGTCCCAGGTGCTACAGTAATACAAATAATAATGAATAATAAAGACCCCACAGAGGCAGTCAGAGACACCAGGCAAAAGTGACCTCTCCCTCTGCAGTCAGAACTGCTCATGTACTCACAGTCACCGTGTGAAGGTGATGAGAGAAAATTCTATTTAAACTCTGCCCTCGGTCAATAAACCTTAGGGTACATGTACACTTTGAGCGGGGGGTACAGACATACTCGTGTGAGCGCTGATCATGCTAGCGCACTAACAATACAAGGGCAGCCACCACAGAGTGAGTGGCAGGAGGGGCTAGCCGCTCCAGGACAATCGCATTCAAGATGCTAGGCATGTACTCAGGGTGCTTGTGCGGTGGCAGCTACACTCTATTTTTAGTGTGCTAGCTCTAGTATGGCTCCTCAAGCTGGGACTCACACCTTCAACTTGAAGTGTAGACATACTCTCAGAGTAATCTAATTTTCCCAGGGATGATGCCTTGGGCAAGGCTTGCATGGCCCTGAAAGGAAAAGCGTTAACTTTCTCTCAAGTTCCCTCCTCTTGCTCTCTCTCCCTAAGAGATCCAAATCTCCAGTGGCTATTTCCTACCCTCCTCCTGGTTATCAGTTACGCGTATCCAGTGAGGGAGCAGAAAAAAACAACATGTGACTGGTTACCCATCATAACAAACCAGTATAGCGCCAGCATTGACTATCGAATGGCCTTGCAGCAAATGCAGTATGGCCAGCCCCAAAGATTCAAAACAAGTCATGAGTCAGGGTCCCAAAAATCATCAGATTGGTTTAAAAATTCCTTAGATTTTTAAAACAATCAATGCTGGGTTCTTTCCATTTGCCCTCTAATTTATGACTCTTTAGGATTTGCATTTTCCAGCTTTCCTGTGCAGTCATGAGGTCTAGAAACATTATTTGCTACAAATAGTGAAATCTCACTTTGACATGTAATCGTGTGACTCCAGGAGATGGGGCTTTGAGAAAAAAAACCCACAGCAACTATCGCGAGATGCACACTAAAATTGAGAGAGCAGGTGTGATGGGATGCCTGCCACACACTGGGCTCTAAGGGGTTAATAGAGCCCTTGGGAGGCTGCACAGGAGGTGGCCAATCAGAGAGGGGCTGCGAGGAGCAGCCAATCAGGGCTGGGATGGCCAATATAAGAAGGGCTGCAGAGCAGCTTCAATCACTCCCTGGAACTTAAGGAGGGAGGTGGACTGGCTGCCTTGAAGGCTGAAGGCACCCTGGACAGAGCAGTGCTGCAGTTAGAGACCCAGGGAGCTAAATACAGCGCCTGGTGGGCTGCAGGGATTGCCAGACTGAGGCCCTGAGGCCAGGACAAAGAGGGTGCCGGGACCATGGGGAAGTGGCCCAGGGAAATCTGAGGAGTTGGAGGGGGCGCCACAAGCAGCAGCCATCTACAGGGTCCCTGAGCTGGGACCTGGAGTAGTGGGCGGGCCCGGGTCCCCGCACTGCCACCACTGAGGAAGTGGCTGGACTAAGGGTATGTCTACACTACGAGAGTAGTTCGATTTTACTTAAATCGAATTTGTGGAACCAATATTACAAAGTCGAACGTGTGTATCCACACTAAGGACAGTAATTCGACTTTGTGAGTCCACACTAACGGGGCAAGCGTCGACATTGGAAGTGGTGCACTGTGGGCAGCTATCCCACAGTTCCCGCAGTCCCCGCTGCCCATTGGAATTCTGGGTCGAGCCCCCCAATGCCTGCTGGGGCAAAAAATGTGTCGAGGGTGCTTTTGGGTAACTGTCGTCATTCAACCGTCACTCCCACCCTCCATCCCTGAAAGCGCCGGCGGGCAATCAGTTCGCGCACTTTTCTGGTGAGTGACAGCGCGGACGCCACAGCACTGCGAGCATGGAGCCCGCTGCGATCATCGCTGCAGTTATGGCCGTTGTCAACACCTCGCACCTTATCGTCCACCTTTTTCAGAGTCAGATGCTGAGAAATCGGGCGAGGAGGCTACGGCAGCGCGGTGAAGACATTAAGTCTGAGAGGGGCACAGACCTCTCACAAAGCACGGGACCCCGCGCCGTGAACATCATGGTGGCAATGGGTCATGTTGATGCTGTGGAACGGCGATTCTGGGCCCGGGAACAAGCATGGACTGGTGGGACCGCATAGTGCTGCAGGTCTGGGATGAATCACAGTGGCTGCGAAACTTTAGGATGCATAAGGGAACTTTCCTGGAACTTTGTGAGTTGCTGTCCCCTGTCCTGAAGCACAAGGACACCCGGATGCGAGCAGCCCTGACTGTCCAGAAGCGAGTGGCCATAGCCCTCTGGAAGCTTGCAACGCCAGACAGCTACCGGTCAGTCGCGAACCACTTCGGAGTGGGCAAATCTACCGTGGGGGTTGCTGTGATGCAAGTAGCCAACGCAATCGTTGAGCTACTGCTGTCAAAGGTAGTGACCCTGGGAAACGTGCAGGTCATCATAGATGGCTTCGCCGCGATGGGATTCCCAAACTGCGGTGGGGCTATAGATGGAACTCACATCCCTATCCTGGCACCGGACCACCAGGCCAGCCAGTAGATTAACAGAAAGGGCTACTTTTCAATGGTGCTGCAAGCACTGGTGGACCATAGGGGACGTTTTACCAACATCAATGTCCGATGGCCGGGCAAGGTTCATGACGCTCGTGTTTTCAGGAACTCTGGTCTGTTTAGACGGCTGCAGGAAGGTATTTACTTCCCGGACCACAAAATAATTGTTGGGGATGTGGAGATGCCTAAAGTGATCCTCAGGGACCCAGCCTACCCACTAATGCCCTGGCTCATGAAGCCCTATACAGGCACCCTGGACAGTGAAAAAGAACTCTTCAACTACCGGCTGAGCAAGTGCAGAATGGTGGTGGAGTGTGCTTTTGGTCGTCTCAAGGGGAGATGGAGAAGCTTACTGACTCGCTGTGATCTCAGCGAAACCAATATCCCCATTGTTATAGCAGCTTGCTGTGTGCTCCACAATCTCTGTGAGAGCAAGGGGGAGACCTTTATGGCGGGGTGGGAGGTTGAGGCAAATAGCCTGGCTGCTGATTACGCCCAGCCAGACAGCCGGGCGATTAGAAGAGCCCAGCGGGACGCGCTGTGCATCCGGGAGGCTTTGAAAGCTAGGTTCCACAGTGAGCAGGGTAACCTGTGACTATTAAGTTTGTTTAAAGAGAAGATGAACCTTCCCCCGTTTCTTTACCCACTTAATGTTGACTGTCCTCTCCAGTTACATACCCCCTTCACCCCGTTGCCCCCCTTCAACACACGTTTAAAAATAAAATAATTGGAACTTTGTTCATTAACACCGTTTTCTTTATTAAGGGTTTCGTGGTAAAGGGTTGAAACTGGGATGCAGACTGGGGTGGGGAGCGGGTGCAGTGATGGAAAGGACGCTTCTAAACTCGAGGAATGACAAGCTCCTGCTCCTAGAGCAGTCCGCAGTGGTGGACTGGTTGTTTCAACGGAGCCTGCCACCCCTCTTTTTCGGGACTCTGTGTGTGGGGGCTACGTGACTTTGTGGCGGGGGAGGACGGTTACAGATCCCCTGCTGCGTGGCTCTGTGATCCAGGCTAAGGACCGCTGCATAAGATCTCTAACCGCCCTCCCCCGCCACAAAGTCACATAGCCCCCCCACACACACACACACAGAACATGAAAACCACCTCCCAGACTGACCAGGGTCCCTAGTGACTGCAATGTGTGTGTGACCTTCTGCTGAACCTGCCCCCGTGTCTGTTAGGGTTACCATATTTCCACAAGCAAAAAAGAGGACACGGGGGGGGGAGGAGCCCCGCTCTAGTCCCGCCCCTGCCCCACCCCCATCCACTCCCTCCCACTTCCCACCCCCTGATTGCCCCCCTCAGAACCCCCAACCCCCCCCCGCTCCTTGTCCCCTGACTGCCCCCTCCTGGGACCCCTGCCACTAACTGCCCCCTAGGACCCCACCGCTTATATAAGCCGCCCTGCTTCTTGTCCCCTGACTGCCCCCTCCTGAGAACACCCTACGACCCTACCTGTCCCCTGACTGCCCCGACCCTTATCCACACCCCTACCCCATATTCACACCCCCG
>NW_020691861.1:0-2746 GCF_002925995.2 Terrapene triunguis
TGCTCCCGAGCCCAGGCAGCCCAGCAGACACAGTGGAGGGAGAACTTGTCACAAATGCACCGAGCAGTCATGGAACGGGAGGAGAGGTGGCGTCAGGAGGACCAACAGGCTACTGAAAAGCTGCTTGGACTAATGAGGGAGCAAACGGACACGCTCCGGCGCCTTGTGGATGTTCTGCAAGACCGGAGGCAGGAGGACAGAGCCCCGCTGCAGTCTATCTGTAACCGCCCTCACCCGCCACCAAGTCCCACACCACCCTCACCCAAACTCCAAAGAAGGAGGGGCGGCAAGGGCCGTTAAAACTTTCAGTCAACCCCTGCAGACTGCTCTAGCACTAGAAGGCTGACATTCCCCAAAATTTCATAAGTCCTTTCCCACCCACCTCACAGAAGCCCCCGTCCAAGTTTCACACCCCACGTTTCATGTCTGGTTCGCAATAAAATGTTTGTTTCTCTCCATTACTGTTTCAGTCAGGTTCTTTTGAGGGAGAGTCTGTCTGGAGGGGGGCAAGGGGCTTGGTAATTGGGCAGGACAGTGACCTTTAGCAGGGTACAGAGGCGGTGTCAGGTCCAGCATCAGGACACATACACAGTGCAGTCACTGGTTACCCTGGTCAGTCTGGGAGGTGTTTTTCATGTTCTCCATTGAAATAACCAGTCCACCAGTGCGGAGCCTGTCATTCCGGGAGTTTAGAAGCATCATTTGCATCAGAACACTGAACCCGCCCCCCGCCACAGTCTGCGTCCCCGGTTTAAAATATTCCCGCGAAAACAGCAATACAGACAACGCTGTTCATTAACAAAATCGAAATGATTTTATTTTTTGGGAAGGGGAAGGGGGTGAAGGGGGTATGTAACTGGAGAGGATAGTCAAAATGAACTGGGTAAAGAAACGGGGGCAGGTTCAGCTTCTCTGTCCACAAACTGAAAAGTCACTGGTTGCCCTGCTCACTCAGGAACCTAGCTTTCAAAGCCTCCCGGATGCACAGGGCGTCCCGCTGGGATCTTCTAATGGCCCGGCTGTCTGGCTGGACGTAATCAGCAGCCAGGCTATTTGCCTCTAGCTCCCACCCCGCCATAAAGGTCTCCCCCTTGCTCTCACATAGATTGTGGAGCACACAGCAAGCTGCAATAACGATGGGGATATTGGTTTCACTGAGATCACAGCGAGTCAGTAAGCTTCTCCATCTCCCTTTGAGACGGCCAAAAGCACACTCCACCACCATTCTGCACTTGCTGAGACGGTAGTTGAACAGTTCTTTTTCTGTGTCCAGGGCGCCAGTATAGGGCTTCATGAGCCAGGGCATTAGCGGGTAGGCTGGGTCCCCGAGGATGACTGTAGGCATCTCCACATCCCCAAGAGTTATTTTGTGGTCTGGGAAGTAAATACCTTCCTGCAGCCGTCTAAACAGACCAGAGTTCCTGAACACACGAGCGTCATGAACCTTGCCCGGCCATCCGACGTAGATGTTTGTAAACCGTCCCCGATGGTCCACCAGTGCTTGCAGCACCATTGAAAAGTAGCCCTTTCTATTGATGTACTGGCTGGCCTGGTGGTCCGGTCCCAGGATAGGGATGTGAGTCCCATCGATAGCCCCTCCGCAGTTTGGAAATCCCATCGCGGCAAAGCCATCTATGATGACCTGCGCGTTTCCCAGGGTCACTACCTTTGGGAGCAGTACCTTGACGATTGCCTTGGCTACTTGCATGACAACAACCCCCACGGTAGATTTGCCCACACCAAAGTGGTTCGCGACTGACCGGTAGCTGTCCGTCGTTGCAAGCTTCCAGAGGGCTATGGCCACTCGCTTCTGGACAGTGAGGGCTGCTCGCATGCGGGTGTCCTTGCGCTTCAGGGCAGGGGACAGCAACTCACAAAGTTCGAGGAAAGTCCCCTTCCGCATGCGAAAGTTTCGCAGCCACTGGGATTCATCCCAGACCTGAAGCACTATACGGTCCCACCAGTCCGTGCTTGTTTCCCGGGCCCAGAATCGCCGTTCAACAAAATCCACATGCCCCATTGCCACCGTGATGTCCTGGGCGCTGGGGCTCGTGGTTTCTGACAGCTCTGTGCCACTCTCCGACTTCAGGCTCTCACGGCGGTGCCGTAGCCTCCTCGCCCGATTTCTCTGCATCTGCCTCAGGGAAAGGTGTATGATAAGCTGCGAGGTGTTGAGAACGGCCACAAGTGCAGCGATGGTCGCAGCGTGATCCATGATCGCAGTGCTGTGGCGTCCGCGCTGTCACTGACCAGAAAAGTGCGCGAACTGATTTCCCGCCGGCGCTTTCATGGAGGGAGGGAGGGCGTTAGTGACGGACGGATGACGACAAATTTTTTTTACCCAGAAGGCATTGGCGGCTCGACCCAGAATTCCGATGGGCAGCGGGGACTGCGGGAACTGTGGGATAGCTGCCCACAGTGCACCGCTTCCAATATCGACTCTCGCCCCCTTAGTGTGGACTCACAAAGTCGAATTACTGTCCTTAGTGTGTCCTTAGTGTGGACACACACGTTCGACTTTGCAATATCGATTCCACATATTCGATTTAAGTAAAATCGAATTACCCTCGTAGTGTAGACATACCCTAACAGTGTCTAATAAAGGTCATGCTGAGTGGGAGAGGAGGGCATGGAATCGATACATTCTGATTGGATTTTTTCCCCCCGTTGACAGGGTAAAGTACCTCTCATAAGATAATGGAGCTCTGGTTACCAATCACTGCTACTCTCTTCTGTGTGAAAGATA
>NW_020691862.1:0-4502 GCF_002925995.2 Terrapene triunguis
CAGAAGATTGATTGCTTACCGCCGAACCCGGAGGTAAGTATAGACGTACCCTAAGTGTAGGACTAGAACCTAAAGTTATATGTATCATCTCGAGGCATTATTTTGACTTCTTCAGTGGTCACAGACAAAAAGAAATATGAGGCAACAGGTTAATTTAAAGGGTTCTGGTTGTATCTAAAAGGTGGTCTCCATCAGAAAAGTTAGACTAATTCCCAAATCATTTTCTCTGATTATCAGTTGTGGGTATGCATTTTGCTTATTGTATTGCCAAAAGCTCCTGAGAGAGATGTAAAGTGTTAAATATATGTTGGGAATTTTTACTTGCATACATAAATACAGAAGTGGATGGGATTTTTTTTAGCACTAATTTTTTACCTTGCCTTTTCCATCTTCATCTTACTGATTTGAATAAGGAAGAAAAGGAGGTAAAGCTAAAAGCATGGGCTCCCTCTGCTGGCTGCTAGTGTTGCTTTGAGTCCCTCTGTCAGTGAATTAGCAGGGACGCTAAACAATATTAAGATTGAGAAGACAGGACTGCAGCCTGCTTTTAACGGTAATATTATGGGACAAAATGTAATGTGGGTGTTGAAAATAGGTTTAATCTTACTTTTAAAATATTTTTGCTATGTATCGATTTGCTCTTGAAATAGTGGAGATGATGATGTAGTACCATCTTACATGAGTGGTGTTGCAGCAGAACAATCATACACGGAAGGAAGATGCTAGGCAGGACCAAGTTTTCCCCAATGTTCATCACCCTCTGCAATTTAAGGAAAGTGATACCATCACTTGATCCTAATGTATGAGGATAGGAATAAAATTCGAAATTATCTGGACAAACCGGAGAAATGGTCTGAAGTAAATAGGATGAAATTCAATAAGGACAAATGCAAATTACTCCATTTAGGAAGGAACAATCAGTTGCACACATACAAAATGGGAAATGACTGCCTAGGAAGGAGTACTGCAGAAAGGGATCTGGGGGTCATAGTGGACCACAAGCTAAACATGAGTCAACTGTGTAACGCTGTTGCAAAAAAAGCGAACATCCTTCTGGGATGTATTAGCAGCAGTGTTGTAAGTAAGACATGAGAAGTAATTCTTCTGCTCTACTCCGCGCTGATTAGGCCTCAACTGGAGTATTGTGTCCAGTTCTGGATGCAACATTTCAGGAAGGATGTGGACAAATTGGAGAGAGTCCAGAGAAGAGCGACAAAAATGATTAAAGGTCTAGAAAACATGACTTATGAGGAAAGATTGAAAAAATTGGGCTTGTTTAGTCTGGAAAAGAGAAGACTGAGAGAGGACATGATAACAGTTTTCAAGTATGTAAAAGGTTCTTACAAGGAGGAGGAAGAAAAAATATTGTTTTTCTTAACCTCTGAGGATGGGACAAGAAGCAATGGGCTTAAATTGCAGCAAAGGAGGTTTAGGTTGGACATTAGGAAAAACTTCCTAACTGTCAGGGTGGTTAAGCACTGGAATAAATTGCCTAGGGAGGTTTTGGAATCTCCATCATTGGAGATTTTAAGAGCAGGTTAGACAAACACATGTCAGGAATGGTCTAGATAATACTTAGTCCTGCCTTGAGTGCAGGTGACTGGACTAGATGACCTCTCAAGGTCCCTTCCAGTTCTATGATTCTATGATTCTTGCTTAAATCTCAAAAGAAAAGTGAATTCCCCACTCTGGCCACCTCCAAGATCTCTGGGGAAAATGCTCTAGGAAAAAATTCCTTCAAGACCCCAATGTAGTAGTTAGTTTCAACTTGTGCATACAAATAAGAATTCACTCTAATTCAGCATCTTGTCACATTTATACCCTGAGATACTATTGATGTCCAATCATAAAACGGTGGTTGCATAGATCCATTTCTTCCTTCTCCACACCCAGCAAACCTTTGCAAGGAGAAAAGTATAGGACAGACTAAAGTGTGAGGCTAGCTAGCTCCATGGCCCCAGTGGAAACAGCCAAAGTCTACTGCACCTGCTAATGTCTGGCAGCAGATGCTTGAGGAAACCACACACAACTCACTTCAAAAGCAAGAATAACAGGGATCGGCAACCTTTGGCACGTGACCTGCCAGGGTAAGCCCGTTGGCGGGCTGGACCGGTTTGTTTACCTGCTGCGTCTGCAGGTTCGGCCAATCATGGTTCCCACTGGCTGCGGTTCGCCGTTCCAGGCCAATGGGGGCTGCGAGAAGCCGTGGCCAGCACATCTCTCGGCCCACGCCGCTTCCCCCAGCCCCCATTGGCCTGGAAAGGCAAACCGCGGCCAGTGGGAACCGCGATTGGCCGAACCTGCAGACACAGCAGGTAAACAAACTGGCCTGGCCCGCTAGGGGCCTTACCCTGGCAAGCCATGTGTCGAAGGTTGCTGATCCTTGAATAAAGAGTGCTATGTCCCCCTCTGCACTCGGTGATCAACTGGCAATGCCTTAC
Source organism: Terrapene triunguis (assembly GCF_002925995.2). Lineage (NCBI taxonomy): Eukaryota > Metazoa > Chordata > Testudines > Emydidae > Terrapene > Terrapene triunguis. The sequence goes on from NW_020691862.1 coordinate 2,442, forward strand.
ATGCCTACAGAATGAAGAAAAGGGTGTGTGTGTGTGTGTGTAAAGCACTATACTTGTTCACACATTGTGGGTCACGGTTACCAGAGGCCACTACTCTCCCTCCCATGCAGGTGAGAGGGGAACGGTTGGACAGAGGCAGGGAGTGAGTGGAGATGTGACTCCATCTCCAGGCTCCCACAGATATTTTTGAGCACAGCTAAATAGGCATTGAAAGGGGAAGTAAGCTGTACCAGACTAAAGGTTGATATGGCTTTTTTTCTCACCCCCACCCCCTCCCTACCCCCCGAGAAGGGGGAACTGGGAGTGAAGTGTGACTCTCTGTTCGTGAACAGATTCTAGGTGACACTGAAACTCAATTCACATCTGAAGAGTTTCAGTGATTAGTGAAAAGAAATGGTATCAAACACATCACATCAGCTCCTCACTGCAATGTCCTGGGTTTTGAACCCAGGCCTGGGAGTCCCTAGAGGGGTGCTGTATCCTAGCCTCCATCCAACATCTACTGAAACCTGGTAGGCTGAGAATCTACTAGGACTATAGCCTCAGCCAAGGCATAACCCACAGGAGCCTTGATTGGTGGTTCACCTGGCTCCACTGATTAGCCAGCTATGCTATTTAAACCAGAAGGAGGCACAAGAAGTTTTTCTGAGTAACAAGGTGATTTTCTGTTGTGGCTGTATTGGATTGTGCTTGTACCTGCCACCTGCATGTAACACTGTTCCTGATTCCTGCTCTGCTCCTGCACCCAACACTGTTCCTAATTCCTGCCTCAGCTCCTGTTCCCACCATGCTCCTCCTCCAGGCTTAATCCTTGCTTCTCCTCCAGTCACTGCCCTTATGCCTTGCCTCTGATCCTCAGTTACCAGTCCTGGCTCTGACCTTAGCCTCCAACGTTTGACTCTGGCTTGACCCTTGGCTCTGGCATTTGGTATCTGACCTTGGCTCTGACTTTCAGCTTCAATTCCTGGCTCTGGTTTCACCCTTGGCTCTGGTAACTGGCAGTTGACTCTGGTGCTGTCCCTTGGCTTTGTTCCCTAACCTGGATGCCTGCTCCATCCACTAGACCTGACTCCTGCTCTGACTGCTAGACCAGACCACCTGCATCCTGGTCCATAACACTCATCATCTTGCCACAAATGGCAAGGAAAGGCTTATCCAGACATTCAAGCAAGCGATTTGTGCTATGGTAGCTCACAGCACAAGGTAGCAATTTTTCTTTTGGCTGTACATGTTACTACATATCAGACATAAGTAATGTTGTTTATGGGATGTAATTTAATGTCAAATCTGGCCTTGTTAAACCCAATCTGCAGAGGGATTTTCTTAAGAAACAGTGCAATCAAATAACCACAAATAGTAATTCTTGACTGCACAGTTTTCAAGGGAGGAAAAGTCTTAGTAAGAGACTAGTGGCCCACACTGTCTTCTGTATTTCAAAAGCCACTAGAACCCTGCCAGAGCAGCTGTGTTCATATGTAGCTAGATGTTTCATGTGATACATGTTTAGTTATTTGGCCCCTATTGTGTCCAGGGGGTTTCTTCATATTACACATGTTGTGTAAAAAGCAAAAGGCACAACCACTGTTATAAAGTGAATTATCATGTACCTCTGCTCAACTCACCTGTACTCTGCTCTCTAAAGCAATAGTGCCCAAACTTTTCCTGTTGCACCCCTTCTTACTAGTAATGGATTCTGTCTGTGTCCCCCTCCATTATTGCACAGCCTAAATTTCCTCAGCAGAGGAGCTTGGGCTGAAGGTGGAGCAGGGGATGGGGAAGGAGCTAGGGCTAGAGGTAGAGCTGGCCTGGGAGCAGAGAGGGAATGAGGGCAGAGCCAGGCTGGGGCTGGAGCCGGAGCCAGAGCTGGGCTGGGGACAGAGCAGGGCTGGGTGGTGCTCCCTGCCCAGGGCCGGCTCCAGGCACCAGCTTAACAAGCAGGTGCTTGGGGCGGCCAAGGGAGAGGGGCGGCACCTGCGGCAATTCAGGAGTGAAGGACCTGCCGCTGAACTGCTGCCGCCGCCGATCATGGCTTTTTTTTTTTTTTTTTTCTTGGGGCGGCAG
>NW_020691863.1:0-3297 GCF_002925995.2 Terrapene triunguis
TCGGCAGAACTGGCATTTGTCAATTGAAAGCTTCAAACCATACGCCTCCAACCTATCAAGCACTTTAAGAAGTCTTTCTTCATGCTCCTCCAAGGTTCTTCCAAACACAATCAGGTCATCCAAGTAAACTAACACTTGCAGTAAGTTCATGTCTCCCACGACTTTCTCCATACGATGTTGAAATGTGGCAGGTGCCCCAGAAATCCCTTGGGGCATGCGTTCGAACTGGTAGAACCCTAACAGGCAGATGAAGGCTGTCTTCTCCTTATCTTCTTCTCCCAGAAGGATCTGGTAGTATCCACTCCGAAGATCCAACACAGAGAACCATTGGCTACCCAGCAAACAGTCAAAGGCATCTTGTACTCGAGGCATGGTGTATTGGTCAACTGTAGTGCGCCTGTTTAGGGTGCGGTAGTCAATACACATCCGGATTTTCCCACTCTTCTTACGAACCACCACAATGGGAGAGGCGTAGGGGCTTCGGGACTCTGTAATGATACCATTCACGATCAGCTCTTGAAGATGATGGCGTACGTCTTCCATCTCAGAGAGAACAATCCTCCTAGATCTCTCCCTGAAGGGTCGGGGATCTTGTAGCCTGATGTGGTGTTCCACTCCTTTGGCACATCCCATGTCCCACTCATGCAGTGAGAATACCTTGGATCTCTCGCAAAGCTTCTTCCGCAGGCGATCCTTCCACTTCTCAGACAATGGTGAGTCCCCAAAGTCAAACTTTGCAGGATCCATCACTGGAACTTCAGCTTCACACTGGGGTCTCACAATGGTTTCAGGCTCAAAGATGTCTGCAATCTTCTGCCCTGGTTTTACAAACACGTCACGGCGTGTTTCATTAGCAATCAGTATAGTCACCTCTTCCTGGGCTTCAGCAGGTAGGGTTAAGACTCCACTGAGAACCAGCACTCCTTCTGGGAGCCCTCCCTCGGTCGGCTGCTCTACCATTGCTAATGTTCCCTTACTGTCTTTTAGGCAGGTACTCATGACAATCACTTCCTTTTCTGTCATTGCAGGAACCACTAAGGGGACCGGGCCTGCATACCTCAACGCTCCCACTGGCAAATCAGGCATCACTTTTCTTGTGTCCTCAATTTTTCTGTAGGCTGTGGCACAGTGTGTGTGTATCACCAAGGTGTTCAGATATTGGTCCCCTGCTCGCTGTCTGCAGTAATCTGCAAGTACCTTAAAGAGGCTGGAGTTGGTCCCTATTAGCACGGACACATCAGAGGCTCCTTTAGGGTCAGGGCGTATTAAAGCAGCAGTGTCCACCTCCTGTCTTACCCCAGCAATCTCTTCTGGGAATTCCAGGTGTACTATGACATACCTCTGATAGGGGTATTCATCCATGCTGAGGCCACACAGGCCAAACCCTGTCAGGGGCCGTATAGGCAGATGCCTAAGCATCTGCTGGTAGAAAGACTGGAATATGATAGTCACTTGGGATCCTGTGTCAAGCACTGCTCTACATTCTGTCCCTTCAACCTTTATAGTTACCTCCGCTCGGGGTCCTATCAATCCTGGTGGGATTCGGGCTGCATGGTTCTTTCCAGGGGAGCCTCCACACCCTGTAGGCCTAGGCGGCTCCCTTCCCAGGCCCTGGGGCCGTTTCCCGACTTTCCCCAGGTGGTCCTCAGCTTTTGATATACTAGCGTGGGATTCTCTGCATTCTGACACCTTGCAGCAATGTGCCCGCCCTGGCCACACCGGTAGCAGAAGAAGGATTGTCCTTTCCCTTGTTGCCTCAGTGGGGCAGAGGTTCTAAATGTAGTCTTCTGGACTGTGGTAGCGGAGGGTTCCTTGTACCTTGAAGTATTTGCTGAACCGATGGTATTCTCTAATTCAGCCACTTTCTGTGTCAGGACCTGCACTCGTTGGGTAAGTTCCTCTTGAGGATTCACCATCAGTGCCTTGGGCATTCGGATGGATGTTGTGCCAGTCGCCTGGTGTGGCTGCACCTCCCAAACCTCGCCAGCTGCCTGCCTCTCTTCTTCCTCTCGGACCTCTTTTCTCAGCTGAGAGTAACTCGGTGGATTGTCTTGCCGTTCTCTTAATCGGAGGTGGAGAAGGATTGGGTTCTGATATTGAATTCCTCTCACAATCTGAGCCAATCTAGTCCGGTCCATTTGCCCAACTGCCACTGCTCCCCTCATGATGGCTCTCTGCAATAGTTTCTCCAACCTCTGGATATAGGCAGAAACCTTCTCTCCCTTTTGTTGCCTGGCATTGAGGAACTTGCAATAGACATCATCTGAGCCCTCGGTTCTCCCGAAGGCATGATCAAGGGCCTCTAGGCAGTCCTTCTCCTTGACCCCAGGGTTACTGAGCTTCAGGGTGCGAACCACATCTAGGGCTGGCCCCCTGAGGAACTCTACTAGTCGCCTTCTCTTTTCAGCATCAGGCACCGCCCACTCCTGCAGCATTTCAGTGGTGTGTTCCAGCCAGGGTTCAAATGCTTCCTCCCCAGGTATTGGGGTGGGACCGCCAGAAAACAACCTCAGTTTACGATAGGGGCTTGACTCAGGGTGGGGTGGCATAACCTTCTCTAATGCTTGCCCCAAAGCCTTCACCCACTCATCAGGTGAAGGAGCACTCTCCCGGGTGGGACTCCTGGGTCAAGGCCCAACAGACCTGGCATATCAGCCAAAGTCTTTCCCTCTTTCCCCAAAAAGGCCGACATTTTCATTAAAAACTCTACATCAGAGGCAGGGACTGGTGAGGGCTGGCTCCCAGTGGTTATTACCGTCCACTCACCATCTTCCACTGCTATCGTGCCTGGAACCTGTAGGGGTTCCACAGCTGATGGCAGCTCGCACAGTACAGCAAAAACCCCCTCTTCCCTCAAAAACATGCGCCCACGCATTTTGCACTTACTCAGGTACTCAGCGGATGCCCTTAAGATAGGTTCTATTGCACCCTCATCAAACGCCTCCGGTACCCCCGTTACCAAGAGACAGTTCCTAGGGTTAATATTCATCCCCTTGCACCAGTCCTCTAGCAAGTGTAGGGCCATTATACAAACTGTAATTTTTTACAAATATATCAGATCAAAACAACAACAAGAAGATTTTTGGGTTTTCCCAAGTTAATGAATCACCCAAGATGTGCTTGCGAGGGGTACTGACCCAGATATCCCGGACGAGCCCCCAAAAATGTAACCCTTCTGCCAGGCCAAGTTGATAGCAGCAAGGTCCGGGTTCAGTACATAGGGGTCCCTTCCCAACAGCATGACACAGATCCAGCTCGAGCCCCCACCCAGTGACCTGGGAAAATCTTACACACACC
>NW_020691864.1:0-2024 GCF_002925995.2 Terrapene triunguis
GGATGGACATCATACCAAATGGAATGAAGGTGAAAAATCCATTGCTATCTACATACTGCACAGACCACAGTGAGAGATTATGCCATACACTATCAAAGAACCTGAGGAACCACCTGATCAGCATCCTATACAGCAAACAGAAAAACATCAAGAAAGAGCTCTCCAACCTGGAGACTTTCATAAATAACCAACCCTCCACACAAATGGACTTTACTAAAATAAGACAGGAGATCTACATTACACACTTCACCTCTCTACAAAGGAAAAAGGACCGTAAGCTTTCTAAAATCCTACCTGCCACATGGGGCCACAACAGGGGTACCCCTAACTCACCCAGCAATATCGTCAATTTATCCAGCTACACACTCAACCCAGCAGAAGAGTCTGTCCTATCTCGGGGACTCTCTTTTTGCCCCAGCACCCCCACGAACATGATACAGTTCTGCGGTGATCTGGAAGCCTACTTTCGCTGCCTCCGACTCAAAGAATACTTTCAAGATAACACTGAACAGCGCACTGATACACAGATACCCTCCCACCAACAACACAGGAAGAAGAACTCCACATGGACTCCTCCTGAGGGTCGAAATGACAGTCTGGACCTATACATAGAATGCTTCCGCCGACGTGCACAGGCAGAAATTGTGGAAAAACAACATTGCTTGCCTCATAACCTAAGTTGTGCAGAACGCAATGCCATCCACAGCCTCAGAAACCACCCTGACATTATCATCAAAGAGGCTGATAAAGGAGGTGCTGCTGTCATCATGAACAGGTCTGACTACCAGAAGGAGGCTGCCAGACAACTCTCCAATACCAAATTCTACAGGCCACTTTCCTCAGATCCCACTGAGGAATACACTAAGAAACTGCACCATCTACTCAGGACACTCCCTATACTAACACAGGAACAAATCAACATACCCTTAGAGCCCCGACCGGGGTTATTCTATCTACTACCCAAGATCCACAAACCTGGAAATCCTGGACGCCCCATCATCTCGGGCATTGGCACTCTCACTGAAGGACTGTCTGGATATATGGACTCCCTACTCAGACCCTACGCCACCAGCACTCCCAGCTATCTCCGTGACACCACAGATTTCCTGAGAAAACTACAATGCATTGGTGACCTCCCAGAAAACACCATCCTAGCCACCATGGATGTAGAGGCTCTCTACACAAACATCCCACACACAGATGGAATACAAGCTGTCAGGAACAGTATCCCTGATGATGACACAGCACAACTTATTGCTGAGCTCTGTGACTTTATCCTCACGCACAATTATTTCAAATTTGGTGACAATATATACCTCCAGACCAGTGACACCACTATGGGCACCCGCATGGCCCCACAATATGCCAACATTTTTATGGCAGACCTGGAACAACGCTTCCTCAGCTCTCGTCCACTCACGCCCCTTCTCTACCTATGCTACATTGATGACATCTTCATCATCTGAACACATGGGAAGGAGACCCTGGAAGAATTCCACCATGATTTCAACAGCTTCCACCCCACCATCAACCTCAGCCTGGACCAATCTACACGGGAGGTCCACTTCCTAGACACCACCGTACAAATAAGCGATGGCCACGTTAACACCACCCTATACCGAAAACCCACTGACCGCTACGCCTACCTTCATGCCTCCAGCTTCCACCCCGGACACACCACACGATCCATCGTCTACAGCCAAGCACTGAGGTACAATCGCATCTGCTCCAACCCCTCAGACAGAGACCAACACCTACAAGATCTTCACCAAGCATTCTCAAACCTACGATACCCACACAAGGAAATAAAGAAACAAATCAACAGAGCCAGACGTGTACCCAGAAGCCTCCTGCTACAAGACAGGCCCAAAAAAGAAACCAACAGAACTCCACTGGCCATCACCTACAGTCCTCAGCTTAAACCTCTCCAACGCATCATCCGTGATCTACAACTCATCCTGGACAATGATCCCTCACTTTCACAGACCTTGGGAGGCAGGCCAGTCCTCGCCCACAGACAACCC
>NW_020691865.1:0-3437 GCF_002925995.2 Terrapene triunguis
CCCCCTCACCCAACGCTCAGGTGTAGGAGCCTGCGCTTACCCCAACTGGGATATTGTTTGCTCAGCCCCTGCACCAAAGGGCCTGAGCTACCAAACTGATTGTTGCTCAGCCCCTGCACCAAAGGGGCCTGAGTTGTGACTATTTGTGCCCCGCCCTGATCCAGGGCCTGGGCCTACGAAACTCACTGTTGTACTGGTGCTCAGCCCCTGCACCAAAGGGCCTGAGCCCCCTAACTGTGTATTGTTGCTCAGCCCCTACACCAAAGGGCCAGAGCTCCTGAACTGTGGTGTATTGTTGCTCAGCCCCTGCACCAAATGGCCTGAGCTCCCTAACTCTATACGCCCCTGCCTGAGGGCCTGAGCCCCTGAACTAACTGGTTGTTTGTTCCACCAGTAGTGAGTCGGTGTGGCTCCCTTCCTGCCCAGGAGGGTCGAGCCCCGGCACGAACCTTCTACACTGCAGTTATATCACTTCAGATCAAGATAACCTTTGGACGATAAATAGTTTTCATGACTAGGTATGAAAACTATATGCTCACTGTTTTTTGTCAAAATAATTTGTATAATACTTTGAACACTAAATCATTTTTACAGGTCTTGTTGTTAAACATTTCCTGATAACTATGTCAGGAAAGCTATGTTGAAAGAATGGTCATATCCATTTTTATTTCACAACATGTTGGTAATATAGCTGATCGTTGTACAACGTTCTATAAATAATTCTGTAGAAACTTGTTGGAGATAAAATTTAATAGAAATGCAGTTAAATACCAAACCACACATTACATTAGCAGTATTCCTTCTGTATATAGATGTTTCATTAAATTTCCAAAACACATTTCTGAGACTATTCATTGCTAGAAGTTCACCTTGATCGATTGGTCCTTTAGCCCTCGTCTCGATTGCACCAATCACAACACGTCTTCCATTCTTCTTGTATCATGGCCTTCCTTCTCCATGTGCGGCCATGTCTTTTCATGGTAACATCTTCCCATCTCTTTGGAGTTTGGCCGAGTGCAGCTGCTAGTCCATCGATTGTCAGTGAGCCTCACTATATGCCCGGCCTATCGCATTTTACTATGCCTGCTCTCAACAACGACGTTCAGCACTCCACTCTGCTGTCTGATCTCTTCATTGGGGACTCGGTCGTGGATTGAAATTCCCAGAATTCTTCTTTCCATCGCCCTCTCCATGACAGACAGTTGCTGCTCCTCTGTCAGCCCCCATGTTTCACTACCATACAACATAGCAGTACAGTAATTCCTTGCTTAACGTTGTAGTTATGTTCCTGAAAAATATGACTTTAGGCAAAACATTGTTAAGCAAAACCAATTTCCCCATAAGAATTAATATAAATGGGTGGGGTTAGGTTCCAGGGAAATGTTTTTCACCAGAGAAAAAACTACACACACACACACACCACATTTTAAACAAACACTTTAATACTGTACACATCATCAGTGAAAGCACACTTGTCCTTAGCACTCCATTTTGATTTATGAAAGTCTCCATACAAATGCTGTCATTGGCACTCCAGTATTGTTCTGTGCACAGTAACCTGACTATTACAACAGTGATATTAAACACTTGTATATTCTGTTGCAGAGAATGCATTGGCTGGATTTTTCCTTTTTGTGCAAGGCTCGCAGTACAATTCATGCTAATATAGTCTAGTTTGCTGTCTTTCTATGTTTGTCTCCTGAAGTGTCTGGAAATGGAAAAAAAAATCAATGTGACTTGATAGTAATACGCTAAAAACATGTTTTAAAGGTGCTGGTATCACTATGCTGTATGCCAGAGTAGCTGATGGAAGGGTCTAGTTGATAAGTGCGGTTCAGCTCATCCTTCAGGTCTTGAAATAGTCGTCTCATTTTTACCTAGTAATGAAAGAAAAAGCACAAAACTGAGATTTGTTTGGCTGTTGCTCCTTTGTAGGATTATTACCAAGGATGAATGTTTTGAGTTAGATTCTAGTACTTTGGATTTTTAAAGTTCACTAGGCTGCTCTACTCTGACTTCTTTGCAACCCATTCGACACCATTGATTTCAATGGGATTCCAAACTAGAAAAGCACTAGGAACCCTCTGTCACAAAACCTCCATAGGGTTACACGTACTCCAAGAGCAATGTGTCAGTGACCACACTGTAGAGGCACTCAAGGCTAGCTCAGTGGACCTCTTGTGAGATATCCTGGTGACCTAGTGCTTGGGTAATACAGGACAACTGCATAAAGAAAAGGAGACAAAGTTGTTGCATATGGGGATGAAAGAACCCTTGATGTACAGTGAGGACCTGACCTGTTCCCATTGAAATCAATAGAAGATTTGTCACGGGATTGAGCAATTGTGAAGTAATTAGGTTTTGCCATGATCAGTGAGTTGACCTATCATAAGAACAGCCATAGTGGGTCAAAACCAATGGTCCATCTAGACCAATATCTGGTCTTCTGACATGGCCAATGCTCCCAGCTTTTGGAAGTTAGTGGCTAGGAACACCCAGAGCTTGGGGTTGCATGCCTGACCATCCTCGGTAATAGCCTATCTTCCATGACCTTATCGAATTCTTTTTTGAACACCTTTATAGTTTTGGACTTCAACATCCCTTGCCAATGAGTTCCATAGGTTGACTGTTCACTGGGTGAAGAAGTATTTCCTTTCATTTGTTTTAAACCAGCTGCCTATTAATTTCATTGGGTGACCCCTGGTTCTTGTGTTAGGTGAAGGAATAAATAACTCTTCCTTATTCACTTTCTCCACATATCATGATTTCTCAACATTTGCCATGACAGCTACAGTCCACCTAGCAACTCAGTTCATTCATGTGCAACAGTATACATATTTAGCTCTCAACTGAACTAAACGCATTTACCAAACCTCATCCTATGCTGCTTTTTGAAGCGCCAGTATTCAAAGGGAACACTGGGCTGCCCTGTTGTGTACACCACTGCAGTAGTTAATGCTAGCTATACATCACACTGTTCACAAGAATTTACTAGTCCTGTAAGGATTTTTCTTGAGAAGGGGAAGAAATGCCTCAACACCATCCATCTTGTTGCTTTTTCTGCTTCTCTCTGTTGTCTGCTGCTAGTATTGTCTGCACACAATTGTGTCACATGTTAAGGAGAAAATGTTAATAACATATTAGGTGGAGCTGCTATCTATATCCAAATCAGATTCAGACATGTACATTGGAATATAATTCCACATAGTCCTACAATTCTTAGAAGAAGATCAGAGAGGGAACTAGAACATGTGTACTAAACTGGATTTTCTTTGCATTATGAATTACAAATGTGCTCATTTTACAAATGAAAACTTGGCAAACTAAGATAAATGTGCCCTGTCCTGAAGAAAAACACTGGCCCTTGGTGTAGATTACAGCCCTTCTCTATAGATTTGCCCCTGTGACTGGTTTTGCCTGGCTGCTTCATGTTCCTG
>NW_020691866.1:0-3210 GCF_002925995.2 Terrapene triunguis
TCACCCCTGCTACCGCTCCCATGATGCACTGGGGCCGACGCCAACTCGCCCCGCGCTCCATCACCCCTCCTACCGCTCCCATGATGCACTGGGGCAGACACCAATCCCACCGCACCCGGGTGCCCCGGCCAACTGCTCCCATGATGCACTGGGGCCGACGCCAACTCCCCCCGCGCCCCGTCACCCCTGCTACCGCTCCCATGATGCACTGGGGCCGACGCCAACTCCCCCCGCGCCCCATCACCCCTGCTATCGCTCCCATGATGCACCGGGGCAGACGCTAACCCCACCGCACCCAGGTACCCCAGCCAACCGCTCCCATGATGCACCAGGACACCCCGCTACCGCTCCCATGATGCACCGGGGCAGGTGCCAACCCCCCGAGCGCCCCATCACCCCCGCCAACCGCTCCCATGATGCACTAGGGCAGACGCCCACCCCCCGGGGCTCCTACAGCTGGGGGGGGGGGGCTGGAGATTGGGGGTCCCGCACTGACCCTCGCCGCTGCCCGTCGGTGGCTGCTCCGCGCTGCCCCGCCCCCCGCTCCGTGGCCTATTGGCGGAGAGGCGCGCGCTCAATGGCGCAGTGCGCCGGCGCGAGGGCGGAGCGTTCACGGAGGGGGCGGGCCGGGGCGTCTCATTTGCATACGGGGAGACACGTCCCCGCGCCGTCCCGCCTCTTTCCGGCTTGGTCGAGTCACTTCCGCCCCGCAGTGTTGCCCGCCGGCCGCCCGGCTTCCGCCCCGCAGGGAGATGAGCTGGCGGAGGGGGAAGCACTTCCGGGGCAGGGGGCGGCCCGCAGGGGACATGGAGAGAATGAGTGAGGGGATGTGGGGGGAGCAGGGAGGGGGAGGGGATGCGGGGGGTGGGGGGAGCAGGGATGGAAGGGGTGGGGGGATGCAGGGGGTGGGGGGAGGAGATGCCGGAGGAGGGGGAACTGGGCTGGTGGCGGTGCTGGGGGGGGTGGCGGAAGGGGGAGGGGGCGCTGGGGGGCTGTGGCTGCGGCAGGGGGTGGGGGGAGCAGTGGGTGGGGGAGGGGGGAACCGGGGGGTGGGGTGTCCGGGGGAGGGGGGTACTTGGGGGGCAGGGGTGTGGAGGGCAGCGGGGGGTGGGTATCCAGAGGCCGATTGTGGAGTCTGACCCCCCCCATGTGTCCCCCCCCCAGAGCTGCCCCCCCGGGGGCCCATGGAGCTGCCCCTCTCCATGCTGCAAGTGGGCTGCGCCGGACGCTTCGAACTCATCACCCGCCCGGAGGGGCCCGACGGGGACACGTTCCCCCTCTCCACGGTGAGCCCCCCAACGCCGGCGTGGGGCCAGCGCCCCCTGCTGCCCCCCATCCCGTGCCCTGCCCGGCCGGCGTGTGAAATCTCCCTTCTCTCTGCTTCCAGCTGCCCCACGGCCTGCCCCCCTACGCCATGGACCTGGCCTCGGAGCTGGAGCGGCGCTTCCTGGCCAGCCCCGAATGGCTGCCCCTCCACCGCTTCGACAGGGCCCCCAGGTGAGTGGCCCGGGCAGGTGGGGTCACCGGGACACCTGTCCCCAGCCGGGACCCATCCCTCGGATGTGGGGGGGGGAGCGTGTTGGAGGGGGCGGGGACTGGCGCTGACTCCGCCCCTCTGCTGCCCTCAGGGTCTGGCCGCGGGAGAAGGACGTCTGGTCGCTGTTGGAGACTGACCCCACCCCTGTGCACTCCACGCTGCAGACGGAGCGGGACCCCACCACGGGGCAGATCCTGGCCTTCAGAGAGGTGAGTGTGCCGGCCCGGATGCCGGGGTCCCATCCCTTCCCTTCCCGAGGGGTGCAGTCCCGGACGCCAGGGTCCCGTCCCTTCCCTCCCCGAGGGCTGGGAACTATGTAGCACCCAAGAGGTGTGTCCCGGACGCCGGGGTCCCGTCCCTGTGCTGCCCGGGATTGGGGCAATGGTGCCTACCCGGACACCGGGGTCCTATCCCCTCGCTCTCAGTGGGGTGGGATCAGGGGTGACCCCTCAGGGTGAGCCTTGTCCTGGACACCGGGGTGCCCCTCCGCCAGGGTCTGGGAGCCGCGCGGCCCCCCCATGGGCACGGCCCGCTCTGACCCCCTCCCGCTCTCCGCCCCAGGCGCCATTGGACAACATGGGGCTGTCGGCCAAGAACTCGCTCTCCTTCCAGCGGGCGCCGGGGCCCCCTGCCCAGGCCCTGCGGGGCAGCAGCACCAACTACCCCTTCTGGCCAGGTACGTGACCCCCTCTCCCTCGCCCCCCGAGCTCCCCCACCGGCTGCGGGGGCTTCTGGGACTGAGCCTCTCTCTGGCTCCCTAGGCGGGATGGACGAGCCCAGCATGGAGCAGATCAGTGCCAAAGATCACCTGGAGGAGGACATCGACTTCGAGAGAGGTACATGGGACCCCGGCGTCCTGTATCCCCCCACCCCCTCCTGCCAGCCAGTCCCCGTGCCCCATTCCCAACCCCCCTGAGCCAGCCAGTCTCTGCGCTGGGGCCGGATGGAAACCGGCGCCCCCTAGAGGGGACAGGCCCCTGCCCCATTCCCCACCCCCCGAGCCAACCAGTCCCTGCCCTGGGGCCGGGTGGGAGCCGGCGCCCCCTAGAGGGGACAGGCCCCTGCCCCATTCCCCGCCCCCCGAGCCAGCCAGTACCTGCCCTGGGGCCGGGTGGGAGCCGGCGCCCCCTAGAGGGGACAGGCCCCATGCCCCATTCCCTGCCCCCCTCAGCCAGCCAGCCAGTCCCTGGTGAAATTCTGCCTCCTTTTCCTTCCCTGCTGCCCAGACTTGCTGACGGTGCCGCCGGGCTGGAAGAAGGGGGTGGAGTTCAAGCCGCAAGGTACCGACCCTCCGACTGGGGAGCCCTGGGGAGAGGGAGCGGGTGGGGGGGGGGGGGCCCGGCGGGGGCGCCCCCCGCCCAGGCGGGCTCTTGGCCTTTCCTCCCGGCTCCTGGCCGGGGGGGGGCGCGTGAGCCCAGCGGGGCAGCCGGGCGGGTGCTGGCGTCTTGGGGCGAAGATGGGTGGGGACCCGGGGTTGGGGGGGGCTTAGGGCCCAAAACTTTGGCTGCTGGGCTGTAGCTGGGCGGGTGCTTATTTTGGGGGGTCCGCTCTGAGATCCTCCTCCTGAGCTGGGGAGCCCAGCCCAAGGACCACATGTGTGTGTCCCCCACGGTGGGTTGGTCCCCTCGAAGCCCCCCCAGCTCTTCACCCCTGTATTTGTCCCCCCAGCGGCG
>NW_020691867.1:0-6236 GCF_002925995.2 Terrapene triunguis
TAACCCAGGCTTTTGAGTTCAATCTTTGGGGGGGGGGGGCATTCTGTGTGACAGTTGTTTGTGTTTCTCCCTGATGCAAAGCCACCTTTCTTGATTTTAATTCCCTGTACCTGTACGCCATGTCGTCACTCGCCCCTCCCTCCCTCCCTCCCTTCTTCCCCTGGTCCGTCAGATACTACTTTCGCGCCTTTTTTCAGACCAGACGCCATAGCCAGCACTGGGATCATGGAGCCCGCTCAGATCACCGCGGCAATTATGAGCACTATGAACACCACGCGCATTGTCCTGGAAAACATGCAGAGCCTCCTGGACATGCCAAAGCCAAACCAGGACCAGCTGAGGAGGAGGCGATTGCAGCGCGGCGACGATAGTGATGAGGAAATTGACATGGACCTCTCACAAGGCACAGGCCCCAGCAATGTGGAAATCCTGGTGTTACTGGGGCAGGTTCATGCCGTGGACCGCCGATTCTGGGCCCGGGAAACAAGCACAGAGTGGTGGGACCGCATCGTGTTGCAGGTCTGGGATGATTCCCAGTGGCTGCGAAACTTTCGCATGCGTAAGGGCACTTTCATGGAACTTTGTGACTTGCTTTCCCCTGCCCTGAAGCGCCAGAATACCAGGATGAGAGCAGCCCTCACAGTGGAGAAGCGAGTGGCGATAGCCCTGTGGAAGCTTGCAACGCCAGACAGCTACCGGTCAGTCGGGAATCAATTTGGAGTGGGCAAATCTACTGTGGGGGCTGCTGTGATCCAAGTTGCCAGGGCAATGAGAGACCTGGTGATATCAAGGGTAGTGACTCTGGGAAACGTGCAGACCATAGTGGATGGCTTTGCTGCAATGGGATTCCCAAACTGTGGTGGGGCCATAGACGGAACCCATATCCCTATCTTGGCACCGGCGCACCAAGCCACCGACTACATAAACCGCAAGGGGTACTTTTCAATGCTGCTGCAAGCCCTGGTGGATCACAAGGGACGTTTCACCGACATCAACGTGGGCTGGCCGGGAAGGGTACATGATGCTCGCGTCTTCAGGCAGTCTCTTCTGTTTCGAAAGCTGGAGGAAGGGACTTTCTTCCCAGACCAGAAAATAACCGTTGGGGATGTTGAAATGCCTATCGTGATCCTTGGGGACCCAGCCTACCCCTTAATGCCATGGCTCATGAAGCCATACACAGGCAGCCTGGACAGCAGTCAGGACCTGTTCAACTACAGGCTGAGCAAGCGCCGAATGGTGGTGGAATGTGCATTTGGCCGTTTAAAAGCGCGCTGGCGCAGCTTACTGACTCGCTCAGACCTTAGCGAAAAGAATCTCCCCATTGTTATTGCTACTTACTGTGCGCTCCACAATATATGTGAAAGTAAGGGGGAGACATTTATGGCGGGGTGGGAGGTTGAGGCAAATCGCCTGGCCGCTGATTACGCGCAGCCAGACACCAGGGCGGTTAGAGGAGCACAGCAGGGCGCGGTGCGCATCAGAGAAGCGTTGAAAACCAGTTTTGTGACTGGCCAGGCTACGGAGTGAAACTTCTGTTTGTTGCTCCTTGATGAACCCTCTGCCCCTCCCCCACCACCCTGTTAACTCTACTTCCCTGCAAACCAACCACCCCACCCTCCCCTACTACCCTCCCCCCTTCGAGCACCACTTGCAGAGGCAATAAAGTCATTGTTACTTCACATTCAGGCATTCTTTATTAATTCAGCACACAACTAGGGGGATAATTGGAAAGGTAGCCCGGGATGGGTGGGGGAGGAGGGAAGGAAAAGGACACACTCCAATTTAAAACTTTAAAACTTATTGCTATGGAAATCATCTAGGGTGGAGTGAGTGGGTGGCCGAAGGCCCCCCCACCGTGTTCTTGGGCGTCTGGGTGAGGAGGCAATGGGACTTGGGGAGGATGGCTGCTGGTTACAGAGGGGCTGTAGCGGCGGTCTCTGCTCCTGCTGCCTTTCCTGCAGCTCAACCATACGCAGGAGCATATCACTTTGATGCTCCAGCAGCCGGAGCATCGACTCTTGCTTTCTGATTACAAGTTGATGCCACCTCTCCTCTTCAGCCCGCGTTTCAGCACGCAACTTCTCATCTTCAGCACGCCACCTCTCCTCTCGCTCATATTGGGCTTTTTTAAAATCAGTCATTGACTGCCTCCACGCATTCAGCTGTGCTCTGTCAGCGTGGGAGGCAGTCTGAAGTTCAGTAAACATTTCGTCACGCGTCCTTCGCTTCCTTCTTCGAATATTCACTAGCCTCTGCGAAGGAGTAAGATTTGCAGCTGGTGGAGAAGGGAGAGGTTGTTAAAAAAGATACATTTTAGAGAACAATGGGTAGACTCTTTCACGTTAGATTTTGCTGTTCACAACATCACACAGCACATGTGCTTTCGTTACAAGGTCGCATTTTTCCTCTTATATTGAGAGTCTCCTGGTTTGGTGTGAGAGATCACTCACGCAGTGCCAGGACACAGATTTCAGCTTGCAGGCAGCCATGGTAAGACATATAGTCTTTGGGCTTTTTTAACCTTCTTAACATGTGGGGATGGTTTCAAACAGTTCTGCCCTCATTTCCCATACCAAGCACCCGTGACATTTAAAATGGGTTTGCAATGTAAAAGGAGGGGATGCGATTTCAGGTTTAACATGCAGCACAAACCCAACTAACTCCCCTCCCCCTCACACCCAATTCTCTGGGATGGTCACTTCACCCCTCCCCCCCACCGCGTGGTTAACAGCGGGGAATATTTCTGTTCAGCAGACCAGGAAGGGGCACCTCTGAATGTCCCCTTAATAAAATTGCCCCATTTTAACCAGGTGACCGTGAATGATATCACTCTCCTGAGGATAACAAAGAGAGATAAGGAATGGATGTTGTCTGCATGCCAGCAACCACCGGGACCATACGCTGCCATGCTTTGTTATGCAATGATTCCAGACTACGTGCTACTGGCCTGGCGTGGTAAAGTGTCCTACCATGGCGGACGGGATAAGGCAGCCCTCCCCAGAAACCTTTTGCAAAGGCTTTGGGATTACATGAAGGAGAGCTTTCTGGAGATGTCCCTGGAGGATTTCCGCTCCATCCCCATACACGTTAACAGACTTTTCCAGTAGCTGTACTGGCCGCGATTGCCAGGGCAAATTAATCATTAATCATTAAACACGCTTGTTTTTAAACCATGTGTAATTTTTGCAAAGGTACACTCACCAGAGGTCCCCTGTGTGCCCTCAGGGTCTTGGGTCAGTTCGGGGGTTACTGTTTCCAGGTCCAGGGTGACAAACATATCCTGGCTGTTGGGGTAACTGGTTTCTCCGCTTCCTTGCTGCTGTGAGCTATCTATGTTCTCTCCATCCTCATCTTCCTCGTCCGCCGAACCCGCTTCCCCGTTTGCAGAGAGGGACTCATAGAACACGCTTGGGCTAGTGGTGGCTGCACCCCCTAGAATGGCATGCAGCTCCGCGTAGTAGCGGCATGTTTGCGGCTCTGCCCCGGACCTTCCGTTTGCGTCTCTGACTTTGTGGTAGGCTTGCCTTAGCTCCTTAATTTTCACGCGGCACTGCCGCACGTCCCTGTTATGGCCTCTGTCCTTCATGGCCTTGGAGATCTTTTCTAATGTTTTGCCGTTTCTTTTACTGTTTCGGAGTTCGGCGAGCACTGCTTCATCTCCCCAGATGGCGATCAGATCCTGTACCTCCCGTTCGGTCCAGGCTGGAGCTCTTCTGCGATCCTGGGACTGGGACTGGGACTCCATCATGGTTACCTGTGCTGATGGGCTCTGCATGGTCACCTGTGCTCTCCACGCTGAGCAAACAGGAAATGAAATTCAAACGTTCGCGGGGCTTTTCCTGTCTACCTGGCCAGTGCATCTGAGATGAGAGTGCTGTCCAGAGCGGTCACAATGAAGCACTGTGGGATAGCTCCCGGAGGCCAGTAATGTCGAATTCCGTCCACACTAACCCAATTCCGACCCCCTAAGGTCGATTTTATCGCTAATCCCCTTGTCGAGGTGGTGTTAGGAAACCGGTTTAAAGGGCCCTTTAAGTCGACAGAAAGGGCTTCGTAGTGTAAACGTGTCCAGGCTTAAGTCGATTTAACGCGGCTAAAGTCGACCTAAACTCGTAGTGTAGACCAGGCCTTAGTCTTTGTTAGTTCCAGAAGACATCTTAGGTGGTAAGCAGGGGTTTTCTTATGACTGGCAGCAGCAGCTGCTGTCCGCTTTGATCTGCTCCACACCCTTAGATAGATTTTGGCAAAGGGCAGAAGTCCTTTGTCCCAGTTTGACCCCCTCCCCCTCTCCTCATGGAAAAGTACATGTTTTAAGATGGATTCCAGTATCAGGTGACACGGTCATATGTCTCTGTAAGACCCCAGTCTCCATTTTTCCTGGGCTGGCCCACACCTACACAGGAAGGTTTGAAGGTAAACAAAGTCATTCACAACTTCTGGTTTCTTGCTTGAGAGTCATCGAGTTTCTGAAGTACCCTTAATGACCCTTGCTTTGCATAATTACATAGTGATACAAATTCATATCTCATATTTCTAACTTCAGACATAGAAATAATACATGCATGCAAATAGGATAAACACATTCAGTAGATTATAATCTTTGTAATGATACCTTACATGGGGCATTTAGCATAAAGCATATTTCAGTTATGTCATATTTACAAGCATATTTTCATAAAGCATAAGGAGTGCAACGTCACAGAGTCTCTTTCCCCAGTGCTGGCATGTGGTAGAGTACATTGGGTACTGCTGATTCTGCAATTCCTTGATTCATGGATTGGCTCATCCTGCATCCCGAGTTCTCCATGGGCTGCAGAACATAGACTCACAGACTTTAAGGTCAGAAGGGACCATAACGATCATCTAGTCTGATCTCCTGCACAATGCAGGCCACAGAACCTCACCCACCTGCTCCTGTAATAGGCCTATAAACAGTGTGTATGAGCAAACTGGGATTCTGGACAAGCGCGTTCTGGGTTGATGTGTCAAATAGTCTCTTATACATGTTCCACTGAAGTTTCAATCTCTTTCTTTCATGTTCCAGTTATGCCTCAATAAGTTGGCTGTCATCTTCTCCTCCAACACCGGCATCTTCTCTGCTGATGTGTGGTTCTTCAGCTCCAATCCATTCAGGATGGAGGTCAATGGAGGAGGCGTGAAATGCTTATTGGGAAAATAAGAGGTGGGAGATGGGGGTTTGCATTTCAGTGCAAGTCTGAAGAATGTGGGTAGCATAGTAGTGTGTCTATATATCTCCTTAAAATGGAACACATTTTTCTGCATTGAACCACAATATTTGACTGTGCATAATTTGAGGTGTGTGCAGCAGGGTACAAAGTAGACTTTCCTCTTGTACTGAATGCTGTGCTATGCAGTGTTAGTTTGCATTGAGTAAAACAGTGTGTCTGTGGATAGACAGTTATTTAGAGTGCATGAAACAAGTCAGTGTAAAGACTAGGCTATGTTAATATGCAAAGAGAAAACCGTGCAGAAACAATGTTATATTCAGAATCTAAATTAGATTATACAGACTCAGGACACAAAAGTAAAAGTGAAGTTTGAATGTCTGAGGTATACACGTGCATAGCAGGATAACTTTTGTGTAGTAGTCAGGGCCGGCTCTATGCACCAGCAAACCAAGCACGTGCTTGGGGCGGCACATTTTCAGGGGCGGCATTCCGGCCATCTTTTTTTTTTTTTTGCTTCCGGCAGCAAAAGCCTCGAGCTGGCCCTGGCAGCAGCAGCGCATCGTGCGCGGGGGGCGCCCTGGGGCCGCTGCGGTTCGCACCGCGGGGGAGCAGCGTCTGCACGGGCTGGGGGCCACCCCTTGGGACACACGGAGCTGCCTGCAGGTGCCGCAGGGCGGCCGCCCCCCAGCGCCGCAGCCAGGGCTGGGTGAAGTGGCCAGAGCCGCCCAGGGGCTGCGGCAGGGCAGCCAGAAGCAGCAGCAGCAGTGGGGCCATAGAGGGCGGGGTGTTGCTGTGCGAGGCCTGCGTCCCGCTCTCCGGGGCTCCGCTCCCTCTGGGGCTGCCCTGCCCCGGCTCCTCAGCCCCCTGCCAGGGTGATCCCCCGGCTCTGCCCTCCCGGGTCCCGGCTGGTCATGGAGGTGGGAGCCCCAGCTAGCGGGACCCTGAGCTGAGGCGCGGCCCGGGAGCCCCGCTGCTTACCCCGATCCTGCCAGCGCCGGACCGGCTGGAGGCGAGGGGGGAGCGGGTGGAGTCAGCACTGGTGGGGGG